>NC_080688.1:96099535-96292981 GCF_030445035.2 Dasypus novemcinctus | reverse complement strand
CGTCCGTGGGCTCCTCAGTCTCCACTTTAGAGGAAATGGACTGGCCACCACTCCTCACCTCCGGAAGAGAGACCAGAGCTTTTCCTTCACAGATCCCAATGTTCATTCCCACACTTCATTCCTTCTAGGTATCTCCGATGCAGGTGCTTTCTGTGTCTTAACAGGCCAGGGCCTCAGAAGTGGGGGTGGCTGTGTGCCCTGCCCTGCGTCTGATCCCTGCTGGGCAAGCTCCTCCTTTACACGGGGGCACCCTGCGGCCAGAGCCGGCCCCTCGGCGGGAGGGCAGCAGCACGTGAGCCAAAGAACGGCAGACCTCGGAAACTAACTCACCGGGGGCAGGTCAAAATGGAGACAACAGCACTCAAATCACTGCAAAATAGGAAATTACACCAGGAGTGCAGGAGAGCTGCGAGCAGCACGCCCTCCCAAGCACGGGCGCAGCTTCCAGGCCTTCCCAGGGCGCGGCAGAGCGAGGCTGTCCCCACGCCCTGACCCCCCTCCACAGCGCAGCCCTGGGAAACGGGAAAACTGCCCCATGCCCTGGAGAGGGCCCTGGAAGGGGGAGAGGAGCGCGAGATCAACCCCACGGGGCGTGGGAAAGCCAGGGCTGGGGCGCGAGCCGCGGGCCCCTGCCCGTTACGCCAGGCCCAGAGGCAGGACACGAGAACCCGAGCCCTTCGTCTGTTCTCTGGCTACGACCACGAACGAGCCAGCGAAGCCACGAGCCGGTACGCCAGCCTCCCCAGGTGCGGGCAACAGCGGAACGCAGCGCAGAGCGGCTGCACACAGGCCATCCACACACAGGGCTCCACCCGGGACCCGGCGCGCCGCTGCCTGCAGCTGTCACGGCCGCGCGATGGCAGGATGTCCCTCGCCGCCCGCCGTGCCGTGGCGCACACGGCCGCAGGCCTGCTCCTCGGCCACGCGAGGCCAGTAGGGTCCCGCAGGCGGACACGGCCTCGCTGCACCGACGCAGGCTCTTTCCCGGCTCCTGCCAGCGGGGACCCGACTGTGGCCTCAGGGGAGCCTCGGGTGCTGGGGCCCCTCATCACCCTCCTTGTGCGGGCGGAGCGTGCCACACCCACGCCTTCCGTGAGAAGAGCCAGAACCGTCTGCTTCGCTTGGTGTCAGGGGACGAGGCATTTGCACGGCCGCCGGGGGCCTCCAGCGCACAGTGCGCAGCTCCTGCCGTGGACTCCCGAGCCCGCAGGGACGGGGCGACGCCTGAGCCACGTGGCACTCAGTAACGAGGCACACACAGCAGTCTTCTAGAAAGCTCTACTTCCAGGTGTGGCTGCCCCGTGCTGTGCCCCTCACAGAGGAGCAGGCCTGGGTGGCCAAGGCCGACTGGACTCCAGAGGGAAGGGTGCGGCAGGTGCAGGTCTTACGTCCCAGCACAGGCTGCAGGCTGCGACCAGAGTGCGCCCCGGGGCTCCGGAAGGGCAGCAGCTTGGCCATCGGGACCCAGCTCAGCCCTCCCGGGCTCATGACCGAACCTCCTGAGCTTGTTTCTTTGTAAACCGAGGCGCGGCTGCACGCACGGGCCTGGCTCCGGGGGCGTTTGCAATGGCAGCTGCCCCGGAAGGCGGCTGGGAGACCCTGCTCCACGCAGCCCCCCGAGGAAGCGGGCTCAGGAGCCGCAGCAGCCTGGAGGGTCAGTGGGCAGGAGGTGAGGGGCTGGGGAGGGCCCAGGAGAGGTTTCCCGGAGCGCTGGCGTCTCGCCGACACCGCACTTAGAGTTCAACGACCACTTGAGGCTACTGTTAAGCATTCACTTCTGTTTATTGAAGACAATTACTTTGGGATTAAATTTTTCCCGTGATTGGCCTGGGAAAGAACAAACCAAAAGACTAAAGTTGCCATGAAGAAGAGGCTGCTTGGGCTGAGCGCGGTGGAGTCACTGGCTGCCCGGGGACTGCCCGGCTGGAAGCCCTGCTCGTCCCAGCTGCTCCTTCCGTTGTCTGCCGAGGCCTCAGGACGCCTGTGCCCGCCGGGCTCGAAGCAGCTGCCCTGGGGAGGCGACACGGCGCAGGGACGCAGGGTGGACTCTGCTCCGGGGTCCTCACCGGCAGGCGTGGAGGGTGTGTTCTTCGTAGCCCTAGAGCCACGAGCGCGCGCGCAGCCGGGAGCCCAGCCCGCGCCCCAAGAGGCCCCCCCTGCTTCCGCTCTCAAGTGGCCACGACAACGGACCTGGGTCTGGCTTGGTGCTGTCACCCCACACCCCCCAGTGGGCCCTCTCAGGCCGCTCTCCGGCTGTGTGCCTGGACGTCCCGGTGCAGACATGAACAGAGCAGGCCTGCTGCCCTGTCCACCCTAGCGGCAGCTCCGCGTGCTGCGAGCAGATCGGGGAAGGGGAACGGCGTGGGCCACCAACCATGGGGCCGTCAGCGTCTCCAGCCAGCTGGGGTCTTCAGAGCGGGCTCAGGGGCCTGGCCACGGGGTCTGACACTGGCTGCCACCGTGGGGCAGCTCTTTCCTCACCCAGTTTTAGGAAAGAAGCTGCTGCCCAGGAGGGCGGCTGAGCCCACGGCGCCTCTTGCAGAGCATGCGCTGGTGCATGTGGCCTGAGCGGGTGGCCTCCCAGGCATGTGTCCCCACACATCCAAGGCCACAGCTGACGTTGGGTCTGGGGGCAGGGCCTCAGGATCTGATGTCCCCCACATGCAGCACCCAGCATCCAGAGACTGGCCAGGGGGTGCTTATGAAGTAAAAGCTTCAGGCCCTCACCTGCCTGGGGCCCCTCACCTGCCGTGGCCCCTCACCTGCATGAGCCCTCACCTGCCCGGGACCCCTCAGCTGCCTGGGCCCCTCACCTGTATGGCATCTCACCTGCCTGGGCTCCTCACCTGTGTGGGTCCTCACCTGCCCAGACCCCTCACCTGCATGGGCCCCTCACCTGCGTGGGCCCTCACCTGCCCAGGATGGGTGCTGGGAGGTGCTGGAAGTTGTCAGGAGCTCCAGATGAGGATGCCGAGCTCAGGTACAATCAGAAACATTTCTAGGATACCATTTTTGATAAACCGACTAAAAAAGATCTTAGGCAAAACGCAAAGAATGCAAATCCCAGTGATTCCGGTAATTTGCCACAACTTATTTTTTCACTTTAAATAAACATAACTCGGCATGGAGCTGTGTTCATAACCTGGTAATTCCTGTATTAAGTGCCCCTCACCCAACCATCTGAGCATCAGACCCTGCCTCCGCCTAAAGGACGTAGGGAGCGCGCCTCGGGGCTCTCGAGCGGGAAGCCACGTGCACCTGGCCCTTCCCTGGAGCCGCGCCTCCCACCTCCCGCACACCAGAGCGGCTCCGTCCCTAAACTCACCGCTTGCCAACGCCAGCCCCCAGAACCGACCCCACAGCGCCCCCGCGGTGACCCAGCTGCACCACGAGGGCGGCCCGGACGTGCACGGGCTCCGCGCCTCTGCAGCTGCGCAGTTGGCGCACTCCCGACCCAGCCCTTGACTGCTGTCCCAGGAGGCTGGGGGCGCCGGCAGGGGCTTCCAGTTAGAGACTTTCCCAGTTAAACCCTTGCTTGACCTCCAGGGAGGGCTGCGCTGACCAAACCCCCTTCCAGGCCCGGAGCAGAGCCCCTCCCCTCCACCCAGGCACCCCTTCCAGTCTGCCCCGTGTGGCCCCTCAACCAGGTGAGCCGAGCCGCTGTGGAGGGTAGAGGAGGGCAGGGGAGGGCAGGGGAGGGCAGGGGAGGGCAAGGGGGGAGGAGGGAGGAGGAAGGAGGGGGAGGCAGAGGGAGAGCATGAAAGGGTGGGGGAGGACAAGGGGGGAGGGAAGGGGAGGGGGAGCGTGAAAGGGTGGGGGAGGGCAAGGGGGAAGGGGGTGGAGGGAGGGGGAGGGCCAGAGGAGGGTGGGGGAGGGGGGTTGGGGTTGGGGGTGAGATGGGCAGGGGAGGAGAACAGGGGAGGGTGGGGAGAGTGGGGGAGGGCGCAGGTGGGCACAGGCAGGTACAGGGCAGGGGGTGGGGACAGGGGTGGGTGGGGTGGGGGTGGGCACAGGCGGGGGTGGGGCAGGGGTGGGGGAGGATGGGCGGGGGAGGGTGCAGGCGGGGGCGGGCGGCCGCTGCCTAGAGACCGTGTCTGCTCCCATCCCAGAGGCGGCTCAAGCAGTGGCGAGGAGGGGGGCCTGTGGCAGACACGGGGGACCCCCGGTGCACGGCGCCAGCGCGAGGCCAGGCCATGCGCGTCCAGGATCTGGGCAAAGTGGACGCTTTCCCGGGCCCTTTCTCGGGCCACGTCTGGGGGAAGGAAATGCAGCGCTGCGGGCACCCGGCGCCACGCCTCATCAGGAAGGGCGCTCGGCTGGCGCATCTGCACACGCACGCGGCTCTCACAGAGAGGGCTTAGGAGGATTTATTTCAATTACCTTCACGTTTACAGCACATTTCACGACCTTAAGAAGAATTTGCCTGTCTAAAGATGCAAAACAGAGATTACTAAGTTAAGCTTCTGCTTTCATCGTCGGTTTCTCCCAATGAACAAATACGAAACTCACGTCAACAAAGAGTGAAAGCCTAGGGGAAAAAATACTAGCGACCGCACAATAAGGTTAAAAAAAGAAGAAAGCAAACCCGAAACAACTGAGAACCAGGCGACTGCTTCCCAACCGGGGCCGCACGCCGGCCGCAGGCCCTGCACGCGGCGAGCGCGTCGCGGAAAGGGACTCGGACCGTGGGGCGGCTCCAGGGTCCCTGCGCCCAGAGGGGCGGGAAGGGGCGCCACAGGCAGCGCCCTCAGCCAGGCCCTGGCGACGGCGCCGGCCACTGGGCACGCACGGCCTCTGCGCTGCCCGGCCGCCCGCAGGAACAAGCCGCCGCCCGAGGGACTGCGCCCAGCCCTGCTCCCCGGGGGCGCGCGGCCTGGCACACGGTGACCACACGCGGCGAGTGCGAGGACCTGGGTGGGGCATGGCAGGCCCAGGACCACCCGCGCCGGGAAGGCAGGGCGGGGCGCGGCGGTCCCGGGGGCTCGGGGCCAGGGTGGGTGAGGGGCTCCAGGGCTGAAGGACAAACCGGGGGAGAGGACGAGTAGCAGGGGCTGGAGGGGCAGGGCCGAGGGCAGGCGCCTCGAGGCGCAGGCGGGGAGACCCCGCACCGCGCTGCTTGCCTGTCGGTGGGCGTGAGGACGGGCGGGAGCCGCGTCGGCACGGTGTAGCGAGCGGGCGCCCGGAGGGGCGGGGCCGGGCAGGGGCCACGTCGGGTGCGCGGGTGCCGCCTGGGCAGGAGCTTGGCCTGACACTGGCTGTGGGGGAAGGCGGTGGCGGAGAGGGGCCTTGGGCAGAGGAGGGGACGGCGGCTCAGCCCCTGGCGCTAGGGCCTCCCAGCCGTGCCCGGGGCCTCCTCCCCGCATGGAGGGGCAGCTGGGGGCACGCGTGGCCCTTTCAGCGCGAGGGGACGGCCTGGCACCGTGTACCCTTGTGGCAGGCGACTGTAAAACGCCAAGCAAACGAGGGAAAGCTAACGTCAGTGCTACTTTCTAAACTGCTCTAGAAAGCAATTTATCTTTGAAACATTCCATTTTTGGTCAACCATGCTTGAACTTTAATTAGAATAAAGCATTACCTTTTCCAAAAAATAATTAACTATTTTCTTTACAAAGACACATTGTAACAAAGACACGTTGTAACTTAGCCCAGGAGCGGGAGGGATTCACCAAGCGGACAAGACAGACCGCTGCCCTGAAGGCGCGTGTGCGGCGCACGGGCCGAGCTCTGCTCCGCTTCGGGGTCGCTCTCCCGGTTTTACAGTGTGCTCTCACGGCCCACACCTTGACAGCTCTGCCGCTACCTGCCAAAGAAGCGGCCGTGACCTCAGCCAGGCCTTCTAGCGCTTTCCTAATCGCTCACGGATTGTAAACGCTGTCGTACGCGTAGAGGACCCTGAAGCTGGCAAAGCCATCTCGACGTTACGAAGATGACAACAAGGCCGCCTTGTGTCTAGCTTCCCTTCAAGTTACACGAACACTTTAATTCTAGAACAAAAGGCTGCAGAAGCACCTGCACCAACACACGACCACCACTGCGGGGGCGAGTCCAGCCCTCGGGGCCTGTCCCAGCGTCCACGGGGAAGCCTCGGCCCACCACCTCAAAGGCAAGCCGGTCACATTCACTTCCGGCTTAGAGAAGACGGGAAAAGCAAAGCTGGCTTTGGGGCGTTGTCTTTAAGAAAACACCCTAAAACGTTGAGAAGCAACCTGATTTCTTAAAACGGAGGCATCAGCAAGGCGGTCCGCAGGCCGTCGGGCAGGGAGGCCCTCGGTGCGCAAAAGGGGCTGCCGCTGGGAGCTCGCCTCCGGGGTCCGGCTGGCTCCGTGCCACTGTCGTGGGGCTGTCAGCACGAGCCCGGGAGCCAGCACAGCAAGGGACGGCCACGGGGCTCCGGCCGCAGCGCCACCAGTGGCTGGTTTCTAAAGGCCCCGTAACGTAATTACAACGCTTGGCTTTTCCACCTTAAACATCGTGGAATTGAACGCCCAGCAAACCACCCCAGGCCCTGCACCCAGGGCGCGCCCCTCGGCCCCGCGCACGTGTGGGCCGCCCGTGCCGGCTGGCCATTCTCCGGCGGGCCGCCCCATGGGAGCGGGGACGCGTCAGGGCGTGGCCTCTCCCAAGTGCCTGGGCGTCTCACCGGCGGGGACAGCGCAGTTCAAACGCGCGGCGCCCCCGACGCGACCCGCAGCCACGCGTCCTCTTCCCGCACTTCAGAAGCAGCCGCCCACGCTCCCGCTCTCAGGGCGCCAGGTGGAGCACGCGTTACCGTGGGCGGGCAGGTAGGTGAAGGGCTGGTACTGGCTCCTCTTCCTCTTGCCGTTGCAGACGTAGAAGTGGACCTGCACTGGGCTGGTGATGCGCTGGTTCCGGAACGGCGGCACCTCCACTACCAGCGAGTTCTGCGGGGGAGGGAGGCGTGAGGGCTGCGCCTGCGGGCCCCTCCCTCCAGGCAGCGTGAGCCCCCCACAACCCCCCAGGCATCCCGTGAGGCCCTCCCCAGGCTGGCAGTGCGAGCCCCCCTCCCCTCCCCGCCCAGGGTCCCCACCCTCCCCTCCCCTCCCCCCGGGTGGCCCGCCAGCCCCCTCCCTCCCCGGCCCGCAGCCTGGCCGATGTCCCTCTCCGTGGACTGCTGGCCTGAGACGCAGCACGCAGGCCCCGAGCCGGGGCCGCTCCACGACTGCCAGATGTGCCTCGTGTGCAAATGTGCAAGCGCGGAGCAGGGAGACCTCCTCTGGCGCGCGCACGGACTGAGCAAGCGAGGCAGCGCGTGGGGCAGAGGGCAGCGCGGAGGCACGTCCCGTGGGGTGGTCAGCTCGGCCCCAGGACTCAGGCCAAATGCCGTGCGTCCACCTGCGCTAGCTGAGGCCGCCCGCCTCTGCCCTGCAGCGCTGCGTCTTCGGGGGCCTGAAACGCCCTCACTTTCCCTAAAACTGAGGACCTTTAACGACCGCGAAGGAAGCCGCCCGCACCTGCTGCCACGCTGCACCTGCTCGGGAGCTGGCGGTGGGGACACGGGAAGCAGGGGTGTCTGCTGGGGGGGGGTCTCCCGTGGAGCCGCCTGCAGCCCCTCCCCCACTGAGGGCTGCCCTGACAGGGCTCCGGGGGCATTTTATGAACATGCCCCAATGTGCAAGTCGGAGACCCCAGATTCACAGGCATGGGAGAGCGAGGGGCCAGCGCTGAGCAGACTCGGGGACGGGGTGAGTGGCTACAAGTGAGGCATGGGGACCACGTGCCTTTGCTGCTTTTTAAACCAATCAGCAACACGGGCGCCAAAGCACGGGCTTCCTGGCATGGCCACAAAGTCAGGCCGCGGGGGTGGCTGAGCAGGGCAGGCGGTGGGTGAGGCCGCCGAGGCAGGGCCAGGCTGCCCCAGATTGTGGGAGCGGGGGCTGGTCGGCGAACACGGCGAGGAGGGCACAGACGTCGCCCGGGGATGGGAGGACGCACCACAGCACCCAGAGGCCGCAGAGGGCTGGAGCCAGGCTGCAGGGCGGGCGGCGGGCCGGCAGGGCGGGCAGTGGGCTGGGGCCTGGTCTCGTGCGGGTTCCAGGCTGACCAGCTGCCACTCTCCCAGGGAGAGAGGTTCTCAAAATCCCCCTGCGCAGAGCAGGGCGCGTGCGGGTCAGAGAGGGCAGAGGAGCGCAAAAGGAACAGAGCAGGAGAGAGTACGGCTACGGGGGCACCTGCTCCGTACGGAGGTGTGCGCAAAGGAAACCCACGCGGGGACACAGGGTGCGAGGCGGAGGTGGGGCAGGGCTGTGCGGGCGGTGCGGGGACTGCGCGGAGGGTGGTGGGGCTGTGCGGGGGGCGCAGGGCTGCATGGAGGGCAAGGGGCTGCGCGGGGTGCGGGTCAGGGCTGCGCAGGGAGCACAGGGCTACACGGGGCCGCACTGGGCGGCATGGAGGCGCGGGGCTGCGCAGGGTTGGGTGGGGGCTGTGCAGGGTTGGGTGGGGGCTGCGCGGGGAGGCACAGGGCTGTGCGGGGGGGGTGGGGTAGGGCTGCGTGGGGCGTGCAGGGGGGAGCACAGGGCCGCAGGGGGGTGCAGGGCTGTGTGGGGTGTGGGTCGGGGCCACGCAGGGGGCACAAGGCTGCACGGGGGTGGGGGTGCACGGCTCGCGCCCACCTGTCCCAGTCCCCAGCACCCCAGCACCCCAGCACGCGCGTGGCCTGGAGACCAGCTATCTGCCCCGGGACCCTCGGCCCCCAGGACCCTCGGGCTGAAGGGATGGCCCCGCAGCAGGGCCCGGCGTTTCCTCTAGAGGCGCCCAGCACTCGGAGCCGCTAACTCGGGAGCGTTGTACGCTGGGGCCAGGACGGGTCTTTCCCACCTGACCTCCGCGGGGAGAGGCTCCTGCTGTGGCCCAGCGCTGGGAAGGAGGCAAAGCCAAGCGCAGCCGCGAACTGCCCGGCGTGGAGGGCGCAGGCTGCGGCCCACTAAGGCGGAGGCGCCCCGGAGGCCTGCGCGGAGCTGCCTGCTGGGAACCCGAAGGCTCCTGGAGGCGCAGGGCCTGCAGCCACGGGGGGAGGGGGTCACGGGCTTAGGCTCATCTGACCCACACACACTGCCCGTCCCTAAATGACACCAAAGGAGAGGAAGCATTTGCCTGAACCCTATCCCCACTGGCTGGCGCGGGGCGGACAGAGAGCTCGGCCGCGTCCCCGCAGGCTGGCCCGGGTGCTCCAGCCCTCAGCGCCCGGCAAAGGAGCCAGAGCTCAGGACCCTCGAGCGTCCTGGGAAACTCCTGTGCTGGTCACAGGAGCCTGAGGGCCACCGGCTCCCCACGACTGAGCAGGAAAAATCCCCAAAACGAGCAAAGGACCAGAAGTCACTGCTTAGGCACCAACTGCATGCGAACGGTCTGTAGAGAGACCCGGTGAGGACGGGCCGGGAGCACCTGCCACCTGCCACCTCCACAGCCTGACCCAGTGTGAGCAAGACCCGAGGACGGGGCCCCCGCCGGCACACTGGCCACGTGACGCACAGATGTGAGCTCTGCCTGGCCTCTGGCTTGTGGGCATGGACCTGCGAGCCGTGCTGGCGGTCCCTCGGGGCCTCACAGGAGCCCTGCCCGGGGGGCTAGGTGCCCACACCCCACCCAGGGGTCGAGGCCAGGTCAGCGCGGGGACCCTTCCAGCTGGCGCCTCTGAGTCAACCTGGTGATGGCGACAGCAATAGGGCAAGCAAGGCCTTCAGCACAGGCATGCGGGGCCCAGGGGCACACGCTGAGCTGGGGGTGCACGCAGGGCCCGGGGGGCACACGGGGTCCAGGGGGCAGGCACTGAGCCGGGCAGGGCACACGGGGCCCAGAGAGCACGTGCTGAGCCGGGCAGGGCCCGCGTGCCCGTGCCCAGTGCCCACAGCCCCGTGGTTCCCCCCCGAGGCTCCATGGGTCCCCCCCAGGCGCTCTCCGGCGTCCACATCCACCGGCTCCTGGTATGGTCACTCGCCTGCTCCAGCCCTCCAGGAGCCACGCTCAGCCCAGGAGCCTCTGACTCAGCCCCGGCCCTGAGAACCGCACTTTGCGGCCACGCCCGGCACACTTACTGGCTTGCACACGTCTCTGTCCGTTTTCGCCTCCATCTCCCAGACGTGGTGACCATCTAAGAGAAAAGGTAACACAACGGCCGTTACCAGGGGCCGACCAGCGCACTGCGCCCAAACTCGCAGAGGGGACGTGGCGCCAACCACAGCCTCCCACCTGGCCCCGCGCAGGCCTGGGCAGGACGTGCTGGGAGGCCCCTGGCCCGAGCAGAGCGCTGTGCGCGGGCCCCCCCACCAGCTCGTGGGAAGGTCCCGAGGTCTCTCCTCCCTGCGCACCGGCACCTCCTGCTGGACGTTGGCCCGCGGGGCCGTGTCCACCCAACCTTCCTAGGAGGGAAGGAACCTGCAGCGTGACCCGCGGCCAGCGGCCCTCAGTCCAGACCCCCGTGCTGGCCACGCTCACTCCTGCTGGGTTCTGCTTCCCCCGCCCACAAGGGGAAGGCTGGTCGACACCTCGCGGGACTGGGGCGCTCACATGCAAAACAGTGCATTTTTCAGGAAAATCCACTCCGACGCCCTGGGTGCGGGCACACCCCTTTGCCTGCTCGAGCGGGCTGGGTGGGGGCTGAGCTCAGGGACCCGCTGGAGCGAGCGGCACGTGGCCCAGGACCCTCCTGGCCATGTGAGACATGTAAATGCAGAACGTGGCACTCGCGGCCCCGCCCGGTGGTCTGCAGGGCCGGAGGCAGCTCTGGGCGGGGCCCGAGAGGGCGGCGCTCCTGGGCTCGTGCGCAAGGCCGCTGGGGCGCGTGGTCTGGGACCAGCTGCGCCCAATCCTCCACCTTCTCCAGAACGGAGCTGGCGCCCCAAGGGCCCGTCTGGGGGGCGGGCTCAGGCTTCCCCAAGCTTGGCTTCCAAAGAGGAAAACGCATACCTGCCCGAGCCCCACACTATAAATACACGAGAACAAAGTCTCCCTTCACTCCCGCAGTGACACCAGGCCACGGGGGCGGGCAGGCTGTTGGGGGTGGCCGAGCGGCCAGGGTCGGTGCGAGTCCTCGCCACAGCACCCAAGCTGGCCGGGACCAGAGCCCCTCGCCCCCAGGGAAGACGCCGGAAACGGAGCAGACTCGGGGCCCCGCGGGAGCCCCGGGGGCCGGGACCTCAGGCCGAGGCTGCGCGTCTTGCTGGCCGGGGCCGGGATCCTCTGCTGGTGCCGAGTGGACGGGGGACGGGGGACGGGGGCGCAGGCCACTCCCTCAGGTAGTGAAACCGCCGTCGCTGCGGGGGGCCAGGTCTTCTACTTTCTTGGGCCGTTTTAGGGCCCGCTTCTGATCTGCCGAGATGGCAGAGCACACCCCTGCACCCCTTCTGCTGCTGCGGGGATTTTGTCTACACCGACGGGCGCTCAAGCCAGAGCCCGAGCTCCCGGGAGGAGGCACAGCCTGAGGGTCGGCGCAAACGGCTGGGATGGGGCCCTGGGCAGGGCAAGGGGCAGAAAGCAGGGCAGAGGGCAGGGAGCAGGGCCGGGGAGGGGGCAGGAGCAAGGAGCGTGGGGGCGGGGGGGGGCAGGGAGAGGGCAGGGGCAGGGGGTGGGGGTAGCAGGGGCAGGGAGGGGGAAGGGAATGGGGGAGCAGGGGGCAGGGCATGGGAGCAGGGATGGGGCAGGGGATGTGGGGAACGGGGGACAGGGAGCAGGGATGGGGGCAGTCACGGGGGGGCAGGGGGGCGGGAGCCCACACGGGGTTCGCGGTGTTTCGGCAGCAAAACAAGCAGCAGACGCCGCAGGAGCCGAGCAGGGCAGGCAGCGCCTCGAGTTTCCCGGCTAGGGAAAAGTCCTCGCGGCGCTGGGCCCCTCCAGGAGGGAAGCGGGGCCCCGCGCCAGCCCCTCACGCCCGCCCGTCCACACGCTTTAGCTGAAGGTGAGTAAGAAGTGGGCGCGCAGCAGGGCTGGGCGCTGTCTGTGGGGGGACCAGCCCCCCGAGGCTGGGCTTCCCCTCGGGCCGCAGGGCGGGTCCGGGGCCTGGGGACACCTCCCGTCACAGGCTGGAGCGCGGCCGGCGGAGCACAGTGGCTTCCACCCGCGCCTGCATCTGCGGGGCCAGGAGCCGGGGCAGCCCAAGAGGCGCCGCCCACCGCGCACACCTGCCCAGGTGCACCCAGCTCCAGGAGCACGAAGCAGGAGCGGATGCGCCGGGCCGCCCCCCAAAGGGCTCTGGAGCCACAGGCACGCGGGCGCTGCTCCAAGGCCCGCCCTCCTGCCACCTGGGAGGGTGCAGCCCCGCCCTGCTACCCCCACCGGCTCCCGCCCCACAGCCTGGCGGGCATCCTGCTGGGAGCTGGGCACCGCCTTCCCAAGGGCGAGGCGCTCTCCCGGCCGCTCCACGGCAGCTCTGACACCGCAGCTGGGGACGGGAAGCGGCCGCGGGGGCCAAGCGCCTGAGAGTGTTGTGGGAAGCTGCACAGCGCGGGGTAAAATACCCACGATCCTCCGGGAACTCCCTGCGCGGTGTCGCGGAGCGGCTTCCCCGCCACCCCCAGCCTGAAGGCTCCCGCCCCGCTGGGCCTGCGGGCGGCCCCCACGTGTGGCGGGACGCGGCGACCCCCACACCAGCGCGCCGCCATGCTCAGGCACACCCGAGAGCAGCCCAGGGTCAACGCAGGGGCTCCCCAACACGCGCTCCACCGTCCTCTGCTCCCGGCGAGCCGGGCACGGCGCCGGTGTCTGCGTGGCTGGGTGTCCACACGCCAGAGGCCGAGTTCCCAGTGGTGTCGGCTTTGTGAGGCACAGCCTGACACTCAGCTGGAGTGGGGGCGGACCAGCAGAGTAAGGGCCGGATTCACGCCGTGAAGCGCACCATCGACAGGTCAAGGTTTGGGTGGGCGTGACGGCCATCCTGCCCCTGCCGCTCCCATGCCCCTCTAAGGCGACAAGAGGCCTGAGCCAGGACGCAGGCGGTGAGAGTTCCGGAATGAAGGCCAAGCCCGGGGATGGCATATGGTGCCGAGAGGGCATGTGGCTGGTTTCCACAGCTGGCAACGCTGCTCTGGGATGCCACCGGCTCAGGGCCACGGCCCGGGCACCCCACCCTCTCCTGGAGACCTGATCCCCAAGTCGCGCCCCGAGCCGGCATGGCGCGGCCCCTGGACCGGCCCCGTAGAGCCTGGGAGCAGCTGCATGGGCTCTGCAGCTCCGCAGGGACCTGGCGGGCCCTGCCCAGCATCGCCTCCTCCAGCGGAAGAAGAGGTGGGGGAGGCCAGGGGTTGTAAAGGTCTCTACCAGCCCACGGCACACACGCGGGGACCCTGTGCCCACAGGGGCTGCTTCTGGCCGTTTCCAGGACCCCTGGAGGGGCTGACACGCCCAAGGGAGCAGCTGGCCGACCACGGCAAGAGGCTGTGGGGGGGCCGCACCCTGATGAGCCGGGTGGAGCTGGGGGGGCCCCGTTGCAGGAGCCGCGGTCTCCTGACCGGCGAGAGGCACGGCCCCCTCCTGGCCAGTTTCCCCAGAGGCAACTGCCACGAGCCACGGAGAAAGCAGCGGGACAGGTGCCTCCACATGGGGCCACGCTGGGCACCCACACGGCCGGCTCAGTGAGCAGGGCCGACTTCTGCGCACTGAAAAGGCGTGTGCACACACGCGTGGTCACACATGCACACACGCGTGGTCACACATGCACACATGCTCTCACACTGTACGCATGCATTCGCACATGCTCACACATACACTCACGCTCACACACGCACCATACATACTCCCATGCCCACTCACACACCAACACAGGCACACATTCACGCATGCTTGCACATATCCACACACATACATGCATTCACACGTGCACTCACATGCACACATGCTCGTGCACTCACAGGCTCACTCACATCCATTTGTACATGCACTCAGGCTCTCACATCCACACCCACGCACATGCATGCACTCATACACTCATGCTCACACACACAGGCTCGCACACATCCACTTGTACGCACACACCACACATGTATGCACTCACATTCACACCTATGCACATGCACGCACTTGCACTCCTGCTCACACACACTCACAAGCTTGCCTAATGGCCATTTTCTTGGTTCCACCCTCATCAAGCACCTGGGTGCCAACCAAGCTCCAGACTCTCCCTCCAAGAGTGTTGGGGTGATGGCCACACCTCATCCAAGCTTTGGATTAGAGTCTTAACCCCACTAGCACAGTGATGTGAAGACAACATTCCCCCTAACCTTTGGCAAACAGGCTCAACCCTCTCAGAGCAACGAGTTGACCACCTGGCCTTCCCTAACCTTTGGGGGACAGGTCCACCCCTCTCAGACCTGTGGGGTGCTGACCTTAACCACCCTAATCCTTGGAGAATGAGCTCCACCCTCTCTGTACCCTGGGGCAGCAAAACTCTCCCAGAACATCAGATGGGAACGTCCACCCTCTTCAACGTTGGTGCAAACCCACCCTCTCTGTACACATGGGTGAGGTTCCTCTCTTGGCCCAAGGTAATGTCCTAATTCCAGATCTCAGCTTCCATGCTTTTCCTCTTAAATCTGTTTTCCCTTCAATCTCTCCATGTCCTTCTTATTCCAAGCTGACAGTGGTTTTGTTCATACAGCTCTCTCAAAAACCTTGTTGGTTTAGCATGCAAGAAGCAGGGGTCCAAGCCATCAGACAGTAAGACTTTCCACAAGTCTTTCCGAGATAACTGCATCTTCAATCCTGATTTACAAGTTCCAAGTTTAGTTAAGTCCTCCAGTGGGGCACTTTCATCTGGGCTCTCCATTTCCAAAAGCTTAGAATTTCCAGAATTAGTTTCTGTTTTGTGTCTGACAGTTCAGTCCTCAGTGTATCTCTCTCATCTAGCATTCTGCTATAAGCTGAAAAGGAGAAGCCAAGGTGCATTCTCCAGATTCACTTTAGAAATATCTTCAGCTAAATGTCCACACTTGCCATTTTCAAATTCTGCCTTCCATAAGCCACGAGTTAATCTTGCTAAGTTCTCTGCAACTTTAAAACATGGATTGCCTTTTCTCCACTTTCCAATAATAGTTCCATCATCTACTTCTAAGGCATCATAAAAAATCTCCTTAGCATCCATATTGCCATCAGCAGTCTCTTCAAAGCACTGTAAGTCAGCCTTCATGTTACTCAAATGTGGCCAGTCTCGAAGCCAAACTCAGCATGGAAATGCAATGCATTCCCTGCCCCCCCCCCCCCAGCGTGGGACATGACACCCAGGGATGAGCCTCCCTGGCACCAAGGGATCACTACCAAGTACCAGCTGATGATGCAACTAGAAAATGACCTTGAATTAAAGGTTCAACGCGGACCAGCAGAATATCCCTGTCTACATATAATAACAGGAGTTTAAAATGCTGTTTGACCTAACGTAAGGGGGAAATGGAAAGGAGAAATGAGTTTATATGGCTATGAGTCTCTAAAAAAGAGTCTGGAGGTTGTCAGAAGGATTGCCCTTATGCACACCTGAGCAGAGTCTCAGAGACAGATAAAGTAGATACAACCCTCCCAGGTATTGGTTCTTTTGAGGGCTAAAGAGACCCACGGGTTCTATGGTCATGGCAGATGGGGTTCACTGCCATGTCAGTTGGCCCTTCTTTGGAGCTGGTGTTTCTGCGTGATGGAACTGGACTCAGATGGGATCTCTTTTCACAAGACTTTCATGCTACTTTACTGGAATTGTAGTTGGTGCTGGGGTTTAAGATATATCTAGGGGATTTGAATCTCTGGACTGACAATATGATAGCCAGGCCCTGAGCCTCAACAGACTTCAGCTCCTACACTCTGATTTATTGGACTTACCCCACTCAGCTAACATGGAGTTGAAGAATGTCAACCACCACACCATGGAGCCTAGAGTGCCTACAACTGAAAGCAGGAGGATTGCATCCAGCATCCATGTGGAATCTAAGCCCCCACTTGACATAGAAGTGCAATGGACACAACCAATCCAATGTCCACAGAGAAAATGTGGCATTGGTGTGGGAACAGTGGCCATGGTGGCTGCTGGGTGCGGGGAATGGGAGGAAGAGATGAGATGCAGAGGCGTTTTCAGGACTTCGAGTTGTCCTGGGTGGTGCATTGACCATGAGGTGCAGCGATGCCCAGAGATGTACTTACCAAATGCAATAGATGTGTCATGATGATGGGAGAGAGTGTTGCTGTGGGGGGAGTAGGGAGTGGGGGCAGTGGGGTTGAATGGGACCTCATATTTTTTTAATGTAATATTTTTTAAAAATGAATAATAATGATAAAAAAAAGTAAGTATTGGCATAAAGACAGGCAGATTGACCAATGGAACTTAATAAAGAACTCAGAAATAAAAAATAAAAAATAAAAAAGCACTCTAAGTCTTTTCTTCCAAGCATCTCGCAATTCCTCCAAAAAATACCCCTTAGCCGTTTATAAAATCATTCCAGCATTTGGTAACTGCAAAAGTACTACCCCACTCCTGGTGCCAAATTCTTAACACTTCAGCATTAAACTCCAACATCAAAACCCCAACATCAAAAACCCTCTACTCTGCCCTTTGCCACACCTTTTATCAACCCCTAATGGTATGGCCCAATCAAAGCCCTAATCGTAACTTAATCACGGCCAGGTACAGACCAGATTACAAACACAATCCAGTATCTAATTCGGAGTTCATAACCACATCAAACTGATGCAACGTCTTCCCCACTGCGCGGCCGTCCTGAGCCGGCAGCACCCCGTCCTGCTCTGCTCGCAGGAACTGAGGTCACAGGACGCCTTCTCCCCGTGTGTGCCGCCTCTCTGTCTGTATTTTCTGCCAGCCACTGCCCCTTCCTTCCTTCCAGCCACGCTCGTGGGCACCAGCCTGGCCTGCGTGCGAGGAGGCTGGCCGGCTGAGTGCCTGCCCTCACCCTCAGGGGCCACGAGAGGCACCAGGGAAGGCTGGAGTGGGCCAGCAGGCTGGGGCCTGCGGGGACGGGCTGACGCGGCCGGGGTCCGAGCGGTCGGAGGCGGCGACAGAAGTGTCGCTGGGCACTGCCTGTGGCTGAGGCTGTGCCTCGCCTGGGCCTGGACTTGCTGCATGAGCAGGACGTGGGGCGGGAACCCTCGGTGGGCCTGAGGCTCACGGAGGCCCGGCCTCCGCATCCTGGAGGGCTCCAGCTCACGCAAGTCGTCCGTGCGGGGAGACCGCGGGGCGGGGCGAGGCCAGCCGCCCAGCAGCCTGGCACGTCTGGCGGAGTCCAGCCAGGCTGCAGAACCGCGAGCCAGCAGCGGCTGCTTTGGTGCGGTTAGCTGTGCAGCTTCGGAAACTGACCAGGCTTCCCTCACGCTTCCAAAACCGCACCGGCAAGACGGAGGAATGGCGAGCTGAGCCCTTGAGGCGAGAACCCGGGTGAAGGCGGCAGGCGGGCGGGGGGAGGCAAGGGGCACCGGGGCGACTTCCAGCCTGCGGGGTCTGCGGTCAAGGCGAGGCTGCGCCGTGGTCCCTTCCCGGGCCTCTCAACACGCACGTTCCGAGCTCCCCACGGGAGCAGGGGCTCTTGACCTTTCTCGCTGCACGCTGTGCTGTGCACTGTTTAACAAGCACATCCCACCGCACCGGCACGGCCCACGAGAACCTGCTTCTGAATGTCAGTTCAAGCTCACCCGCCCTTGCTCAGAGCCCTGCTCCAAAGGTCAAAGCACGTCCAAACCCACCTCTTCAAAAGCAGGCGGCTCCGAAATGCAAATCCTACCCCTTACCGGCACGCCTGGTCGGGTTTTCTCTATAATTTAGAGCTGTTTCCCTCTTGTGTGATTGTACAGGCGAGCCTAGCTAAACCGCGAAGGCCCTTAACCTGCTCTGATGGATGCACTTGAGCTTCCTGCAAACCGTACAAAATCAGGGTCCCGCTGTGAAGGCCAAGCGCCCTCGCGGTTTTCCCTCCTTCAGATTAAGCACCGGACCTGCCAGTTTCAGACGCTTTCAATCCGTGAGGGAAGGAAAAGCAGGCACCGAAACCAGCCGCCAGCAGCCCCTCCCTGCCAGGCCGCCCCGCTCCGTCCCTCGGCGTGTCCTGAGCCCCCACACAGGCCAAAGGCCAGCGGCCACCGGCACCCCGCCAGCAAGACAGGGAGGCGAGGACCCCTCTGGAGTGCGACCCCCGGACCGCGCAGGCCCCTCCTGCCTGGGGTGCTGTGTGCACAGCTGCACACTAGTGACCGCCCAGGGCGGCCGCGCGTCCACCACCCACCACCCCACCAGGCAGGGTCCTCGTCCAGGTCACCACCTGCTCAGTCCTCATTTTTACTAGAAGCCAAAAAGCAACAAAATCCAATTCTTCACCTCAGGAACCCCAACCTGCGGCCAGACCGAGGAGGGTCCTGGGGCTGAACGCCCCCCTAACTCTCCTAACTGTGGG
Organism: Dasypus novemcinctus; assembly: GCF_030445035.2. Lineage (NCBI taxonomy): Eukaryota > Metazoa > Chordata > Mammalia > Cingulata > Dasypodidae > Dasypus > Dasypus novemcinctus. The sequence goes on along the minus strand of NC_080688.1, from coordinate 96,274,598 downwards.
AGACAGGGACACCTCCCGGCAGAGCTCCCAGTCTTGGGGGCTCGTGGTGGGGTCAGCCGAGCCTCAGGCACTGGACGGCGAAGCCACGGCCCAGGCCCAGGTGCGCGGAGGGCGCTCGGCTCAGCCCAGCATGGTCCATGGGAGACTGACCCCTCCCCAGCTCCGCAGCCGTGGTCAGCAGGCATCGCCGAGGCCTGGCTGCAGCTGCCCAGGGCTGGGCACTGTCCAGGGCAAGACAGAGCCGCAGCTGTGGGCCAGCTGAGTGGGCCCTGGGCGGATGGGAACCCGAGACGCAGACCAGACACGGGAGCTGCTCTGCTGTGGGTGCCGCCACCTCTGCGCATCTGAGGACGCCTTCGGGAGCCTGGGCCTTTTGACTCCAGTCTGTGACCCAAGACCCTCAGCACATGGGGCGGCAGGGGGGAGCCCACCCGAAAGGAGGGGCCGGCCCCAGCACACAAGGGCGCGCAGCCACAGCCGCAGGCCGCGGGCTGCTCCTCCCGGGCCGGCAAACGGCCGAGCCTCGCCATGAGGGCTGCCGGCGCCTGCAGGTGGCCTGGACAACTGCGAAGCTGGTGAGGAAGGGCAAGTGACAATGAGGGCGGAAATGAACTTCCAGCAGCACAGGTGCTGGCTCGTGCCGTGGAGCGTGCCGGCAGGTCACCCGCGTGGCTGCGCCCAGCGCCCGCGCAGTGGACACTATTACACGGCTGCAGCTCGCCTTCCAGGAACAGGGTCCCAGTGGCGCTGGGAGAGAAAACCACCTGAGGGTCTGTTTTTAAAGAAGATACCTGGCGCCTTCTCCACGAAAATGACCTTGGAGTCGCGCAGGAAGTTGTGGCCGGAGAGAACCATCTTCTTCCCGCCAACCACGGGGAAGCTGTCGGTGCTCTGCTTCTCCACCAGCGGCAGCTCCTGTGCGGATCTCTGGGCTGGGTGACGAGAGGGGGTGTGAGCAGGCGTGAGTGTGAGCAGCTCTGAGTGTGAGCGGCATGAATGGGGAGGGGGTGGGCAGGGCATGAGTGGGGGGAGTGGGGTGTGGGGGGCCTGTGAGGCAGGAGGTGTGAGCAGGCCTGAGCAGGGGTAAGCAGGCATGAGCAGGTGTGAGCAGGTGTGAGCAGGTGTGAGTAGGCCTGAGCTGGTGTGAGCAGGTACGAGCAAGTGTGAGCTGACCTGAGCTGGTCTGAGCCGGCCTGAGCTGGTGTGAGCTGTGAGCTGGCCTGAGCAGGCGGAGCAGGGGTGAGCAGGTGTGAGCAGGCGTGAGCAGCATGAGCTGGCCTGAGCAGGTCTGAGCATGAGCTGGCATGAGGCCCTGCCTGCGTCCCGGGCCGGGGCAGCGCTGAGCACTGCAGGCACCTACGGCACGGCCTGGCTGGAGGCGTCCTGGACGCTCGCTCGGGAAGGGTGACAACCCCGCACGCCCCCCCGTGTTGTTCCAACAATGTGTGGCGGGGGTTTCACTCCAGCTGGCGCAGTCACGCCAGCATTTAGAGGAGATACTACCCCACCCCTGAAAACGGCGTCTCAGTCGAATCCGTGTAACACACCATGAGGGGCGCACACCTGTGTCTGTGTGCTCACATGTGTGTACGTGTGTGATCACGGTGCCTGTTTACGTGTCCTGCCCATGTTTGTGTGTCCACGTGTGTCCAGTGTCTGTGCCTGTGTCCACGTGTCCTCGTCACCGCATCTGCACGAGGACGCCGAGGAGTGACAATGAGTGGCAAAGAGCCCGCTAAGCTCCGAAGGGGGACGAGCAAGGACAGGAGCTGCGTGCGGTCACTGCAGCTCAGCTCAGGGCTCCGGGAAAGCCCCCAGGCCGGGTGGCGCGGTGGCTTCTCGCCACGTCCGACGCAGGCCATCTAGGAACCAACACCACAGTGGGCAACACAGGGGCGTGGGAAGGGGCGTGCTCAGCTGCTCGTGCTGCACCTCGGGGACGAGGTGGCCCCGTCCTCCAAGGGGCAGCACCTCAGCGATGAGGTGCCCTGTCCTCCAAGGGGCAGCACCTTGCAGGGCCCACCCGACACCAGGGGCCTGGCTGTGGGTGCTTGAGGCCACAGCAGCAACGAGGCCCCCAGGCGCCCTCCAGACCAGCCAAGAGGCCCTGCGCCAGCGCGCAGAAGCTATGCCCAGGCGCGCTCGGCCGCCGTGGATAGTGGGAGGGACTTGGCGTGGGCCGCCCAGCCCTGACCCAGGGCAAGGAGGGCTTGGCGTGGGCCACCCACGCCTCTGAGGGGGTGGGCAAGGGGCAGGTGAGGACGTGGAGGCGGGGCCGGGAGGCTTCCCGGGAAGGCGGCCAGCGCAGGCACGCCTCCCTCGTGGGCTCACTGCGCCTCTCCCGAGGTAGGAGAGCGGGTAAAGAGCGCGCAGGGAAACGATGCAGAGGCTGCGACTGTGGTTTCCCTGTGAGCGAGGCCGAGGCTGGCCGGTGAGGGCTGGGCGGGGCAGCGGAGGGCGCGGAGCCCCGGCCCTGTGCGAGACGCCCACGGGAGATGCGCAGCCCAGGGGCCCGGGGACCTCGGCCACGCGCAGGTGTGCACAGGCCCGCCTGCTCAGAGGCTCCTGAAAGGTGACAGCACAGACACCGCAGGGTTTCGGGGCGTTTTCTTTCCTTTTCTCCCGTAAGCACCACGAGCCAGGGATGCCCCAAGAGCTACGCGAGCGGAAGCGCAGGTGGACGCAGGCACCAGCACCGCGAAGGCGAGGACATCCTGCAGACCACAGGCGAGTGGGTGCAGCCTCGAGGCAGGAACAGCTGTACTGTATGCACGTGTGGACGTGCCTCTGTGTACAAACGTGTGCACGCGTATACTCATATGAGTACATATGTACACACGTCCACGCATATCATGTGAGTGCATTGTACATGTGTGTGGGCAGAGGCACACGTGTATGCATGTACACAGTGTATATATGTAAATATGTGTGCGCACGTGTATGTACACATAGATGTATACACAAGTACACACATACAAATGTGTGTGAGCGCGTGTACATCTAGGCAGTATTGCGTAAGCACGTGTGAATGAACATGCATGATGGGGTACACACGCCTCCCAGGCTGCACAGTTGTTAGCCCTGGAGACGCATCTCAGAGGAGGAGCTGTGGTGGGGCGCGGGGCGCGGGGCGCGGGTGGCCGCTACTCACAGCACTCGATGGGGCTGGACGCCGCCTGCAGGGACAGGGTCCGGCCGCCGGGCTGCGGGATGTGCACCCGGAACACCAGCCGCACACGCGTGTTCTTCCGCCCGATGTCGGTCTCCCCTTTCCGAAGCTCAATGTCCGAGTTTCTGAGTTTTAGAATTCCAGCACAGTCGATGCTGCCCAAGACAAAAGGCCAAGCTTTTCTTGTGATCATGGGCGTGAGAGCACACACCTCCCCACCTGCACTGCCCAGGTGAGCGCACAGCCCCGACACCTGCACTGCCCAGGTGAGCGCACAGCCCCGACACCTGCACTGCCCAGGTGAGCGCACAGCCCCGACACCTGCACTGCCCAGGTGAGCGCACAGCCCGGCAGGGGCTGACGCCTGCATGCTGGGGACCTGGGAGGCAAAGCGGCTGGCAGGTAACTCCATCCTGGAAGCACAGGCCCAGCCTGACCCCCAGGTAGAGCACAGCCGAGCCAACAGGGACACGGACTCGCCTACCCCCTCTGACATAACGGGGACCTCGTCGTGGTTCCCAGAAAGAGCAGTTTGTGTAAAAATTCTGTATTATTCCTGTTGTTCAGGTGAAAACCCCCCACTTTCAAGAGTTTTATATAATTTCATTTAAAACGTAGGTTTGAGTAAAAGAACCTGCATGTATAAATACGCTCTCAACCCTCTAAGAACAGATGTTCCTGTGGCAGTTTGAAGCCATCTGTGCCCCAGAAAAACGTGTTCTCCAACCTAAGCCACGCCTGCGGGTGTGACCCGTGGAAGCGGGACCCTGTGATGCCGAGACCTGGTGAGGCGTGGCCCCCAGGCATCGAGACGGGCCTTAACCCCGGTACTGGGGTCTTTCATAAGAGAACAAAATGTAGAGAGAGACACACAAAGCCATGGAAGCCCGAAGCAGAAAGCAGCAAACCCGGAAGAGAAGGGAGGGACCCAGTGTTGCCACGCGCCGTGCCGGGCGCCAGCGGAGCCCAGGGCCTCCCCAGCCGGTCTCTGGGAGGAAAGCGTTGCCCGATGATGCCTTGATTTGGACATTTTCCCATATTCTTTGAGCAAATAGATTTCCATTGTTTAAGCTAAACCACTTCCTGATCGTGCTTTAAGCAGCCTAGGAAACGAAAACCGATTTTGGTACCAGAAGAGTGGGGTGCTGCTACTGCAAATGCCAAAAATGGGGAAACAGCTTTGCAATTGGCCACTGGGTAGAAGCTTGATAGAAAGATCTAGATTGCTTAGAAGAAAATGCTGGTAGGAATATGGGTGCTAAAGCAGTTCCAATGAACGTTGAGAAGAACACGATGAATGTGCTACCGGAAACTGGAGGAAAGGTAACCTTGTTCTAAAGTGGCAGAAAACTTGATGACCTTGAGTTTCGATGTCAGAAGAAAGGCAGAATTTGCAAGGATGACCCTGCACACTTAGCTGAGATTTCCAAACTCAATGCAGAAAAAGTGCACCCTGGCTTCTCCTTGCCGCGTACAGTGAAATGCAAGCGTAAAAGGACAAGTGGAGAACTGAACTCCTGGGCACAAAGAAACCAGAAATTACTGGTTTGGAAAATACTGAGCTAGCGGAAAGCAAGTGCCCAGAGAACAGTGCTCAGGTGAGGGTCGAGCTGGACATGGGGCGGTCCATCCCTGTGGAAGTCAGGAGTAGAAACGCAGCTATCCAGGAGGACTTTCTGGAAAGCTCTTTAGTCTGATGGTTTGGACCTCTGTGTGCTACATCCAAAACCAACAAGTTTTTTGCATAATTTATATGAACAGAACCACTGCCAGCCTGGACTATCAGGGGTAGAAAAGAATGAAGAAAAATGACCTCAAAGGCTACCCTGGAGACGGAGGTTGGACTGAAGACACTGAGTGCAGACAGCTTCTCGGGCCGAGGGAGCGACCGCCCGCCCCCCCGTGTATGGAGAGGGCGCGTCGGCCTGTGCGTGGCAAGGGCGGGTCCTCTGCCCGGCTGCTCAGGAAGGAGGCTGCCGCCCCAGGCTTCTCAGACACCCGGGGGACCGAGGAGAGTCCGGCCGCCACCCGATGCCCGCTGAGGGGGAGCCTTCACCCCAGGGTGCGGGGAGCTTGCTGGCAGGGTGGAGCTGCTGCCCCTGCATTCGGAGGACGGGACTCTGCCCCGCAGAGACTCTGAGGCCTCGAAATCCAACCGAGCTCGCCCTGCAGGGTTTCGGAACTGCGTGGGACCCGTGACCCCCGTTCTCCTTCCGACTTCTCCGCGTGGGAATGGGCATGTGTATCCCACGGCTGTCCCTCCTGCATGCACTGGAAGCGGAGAACGTGCTCTAATCTCACAGACCCAGGCCCACAGACGGAGGGGAGGTGCGTCCCAGGCAGGCCACACCAGAACCGGCTCTGAGGAGAATTTGCACTTAACATGGTTTCTGAAATGACTTCAGGCTCTTGGGACATGGTAATGGAGTGAACGTATTTTGTGTGTAGAAAAACGTGTCTTTCGGGGGTCCAGATTGTGGAGGGTGGCGGTTTGGAAGTACATGGACCCCAGGAAAACACGTTCTTAAACGCAATCCGTTCCTGCGGTGTGAATTCACGGGAGGCAGGACCTTCCGACAAGGCTGCTGCAGTTGAGACGCGCTCCACCTTGTCAGGCTGGGTCTTAGGTCTCTTCAAACAAGAACAAAATTCAGAGAGGGAGAAGCCACGGCAGCCAGAAGCTGAAATCTAAAAGCCAGAAGAGAGGGAGAGCCCAGGAGACGCCACCCGTGCCTGCCCCGTCGCAGAGGGCCTAGCACCGCCAACCGCCGTGGGAGAAAGCATCGCCTCAACGATGCCTTGGTCAGGACAATTTCCCAGACTCGGTGAGCAAATAAATTCCTGGTGAGCAAATAAATTCCTGCAGTTTAAGTAGATCCATCCCATGGTATTTGATCTGAGCAGTCCAGGAAACTAAAACGGCTCCTTGTTCTGTAAGCTCAGGGATGAAGAGTAAGTTTCCTAAGGCACAAGACGGAGCCTGGATTAGCACCAACTAAATGACCCTCTAGAGCGGATCCTGAGGCGCCGCGCAGGGCCGCGCTCCTGTGGCTCGTCTGAACGCCCGAGCCCCTCCGGGCACGGTCGGCTCACGCCCTCTGGTCCAGGCTGCCACACACACAGGTGGTCGGACCGCCGGCCTCTGCCGTGGGAAACCCTGGTTACGACCTTGAGGCAGGCCCACGGCTTGAGAACAGATACAGACGCGCTGGCCTTCCGCACACCTGCGGAAACGGCACGGGGAGAAGGCGTCCTTTCCTGTCTGACGTGGAGGGCTCGCAGTCAGCAACGACTTCGGAGAACACCCCGCGCCCTGTGCCGGCCGAGCCTGCCGTCACGTCCCACAGCGCGCTCTCGCCACGGCCGGGCAGCCTGGCCTCCTCGCAGCCCCGCAAGCACCGCTCGCTCCCGCCCCGGGGCCTTGGCACTGACGCCCAAAGGCTCCTTCGCAGGCGGCCACTCGCCGCCCGGCTCTAACGTGCCCTGCCCGACGCCCCGTCCAGGGCGGCCGCCCGAGCCCTGCCTCGCGCCACCCGTCTTAGTTATCTGCCTGCTTCCAGGTTCACCATCCATTCGCGCACATGCGCACGTCTCCCTGCTTATGACGCCTGCTGGAAGATAAGCACCGTGAGAAGTGCTGTGCGCGCTTTCACCGCCATCTTCACGGCTCAGAGGTGCGCACAAGCACGGCACAGCCGCTCGCTCAGCAGGACTGAAGGACTCGAGGGACTGAGGCCCTGCCTGGGTACACCAGGACCCGCCAAACATCAAGAAACTCACTTGTAAACTAAGCAGAGGGCACGTCGGAAGCAGCCCCTTAGCAACTCACCAACCCCTGGGTGAAACCCGCCCGCACGCTGCTCCCGGAACTGCCCGTGTTTGCGCTGTAGCCACCCCTTTCCCTGCAGTGCTGTACGCAGAAGCAAGAGCGTCAAGGCGAGAGCACCGGAGGCGTCACGGCTGAGCGCCGCGATCCACTCGAAGCCCTAAAAGGACGCTGGCCGCCACAGACCCGGGGAGGTCCGCCAAACGGCACCCAGGCCGCTGGAACTGGGGAGATCTGGGGGAGGGTCGGAAGGCCAGCCAGGAAGCCAGAGCGCGAGAGCCCGGCGGCGCACGGGCGTGGGGCGCTTACATGGCACGCATGCTGTTCTCGGGCAGCAGCGGGATCTCCAGGACCTTGGTGTTGGCGAGCACGGCCTCGTGGCTGCTGGTGGACACCGTCTTGCCTGTGATGCGATGCACTTGGTAGAAGGCGTGGGGCCGCAGCAGGCGGTCGTCGGCCGTCCCGATGAACAGCTGCAGGGTCAGCGGCTCGTTCTCCAAGTAGCCGTGGAGCTGGCGGGAGAACAGAAAACGCCCACTGAGAGCCGCGCACGTAAACCGTGAGGCATCAATTAAACTTTTATAAGCAGGCTCGAATTCAAAAGGAAGACTCGCGGCAGGTGCCACATGTTAAGCCCCCTCCCACTCCCTGCCCCCTTTTTATTCCCCTGTAATGTAAAGTTGGTACAATAAAAAGTTACTTAGAAAACGCCTCATTAGTCTACGACGCCGGGCGCTCCGGGTTAGGCTCAGGCTTTGAACGGTTCTGCCGTCTACACTTGCACGCGCAGACACACACGCGCCTCGCACATATGTGCACACATGCATGTGCACACGCATGTGCACAAGCACACGCCTGTACACACATACACAAACTCACATGCACATGTGTGCGCGTGCATGCGCTCATGGCGCCCTCACAGAAACACGCCTGCACACTGGTGTGCACACACGCACGCATTCCTGGGCACTTGGCTCACCTGCTCATACGCAACATGCACACACGCCTCCACGCACACACACACATGCTCACAGTCACGCACACTCCCACTCGCACTTGGGCACAGACACACGTGCACGCACACTCAGGAAGGCGCACACAGCCCCACACGCCGCTCCCCTGGCTGCGTTCGTCTGCGGCAGGGAAGCGGATTGTCCCCGCGATGCCGACGGTCTGGTGCCACCCTCCCCGCTCGGACCCACCCCCTCCACCACGCGCCCAAAGGCGCCTCCTGGACGGAAAACCCCGAGCCTCGCGGCAGGGCGCGGCAAGGCCCGCGAGGGGCTACGCGGCAACCAGAGGGGCTCGGCCTCAGCACGGCCAGGAAGCCACGGCATCGCCAGACGGTTTGAGTAAACCACTTCCCCTAATAAATCCAGATGCTGCACCCAAAATGAAATGATCTGTTTTCTGGTACTCAATTAAACTAAAACTAAATGCAGCACAAACTCCAATGTTAACCTGATAAACGGTGCATGTGCCAAACAGACAGACCAAACTGGACTGCGTTCAAGGCTCGTCCTTCAGCCTGCTGGGGGATCCCCTCAGGAGCAGTGCGCCAGGGCCGTGCGGCAAGGCGTCCTCCAGGGGCTGGCACGGGGCCCGTCAGGTCAGCCCGTAGGCACCGCACATCTGCACCCGCGCTCCCCGAGTCGCCTGAGCTGAGCGCGCTGGGCCCTTGCCAGGCGTGTGGGCACGCCACCCTCGCCCCAGGGAGCCGCACGCCGTTTCCTCCCAGGCATTACCAGATTCTGCGCAGGGCACGCCCTTCTGCCAGGATCTCGCAGCCAGCTCCACGCCAGCTCCTGGCAGGGTGCAAAAAAGGGGGCTGCTCAGCTGCCCCTTCAGATCGACCGGCTGAGCTCAGGAGGCAGCGCCACGAGAGGTGCCATCGCCCCAGCCCTGGGCAGAGTCGTGCGTGTCCTTCGTGAGCTTGCTCGGGTCGTGTGTAAAACTGAAATTCACTTGTGTTCACTTTTAGTACTGCCCCTTACGGCTACTGCAGAAAAATTCTATCTGCAAGGGGCAGATTCTGTTAGGAACAGGCACGTTTACTTCTCGAAAGCAAGAGCACGCAATCTAGAGCAGGGTAGCTGGGTCCACCCCACCGGCCAGACCTCTTGGGATGACCCCGCGGAGAGCCTCCGCGTCCTCGTCGGTCAAGTGTGGCCAGGGAGGTACCCACCTCCTGGGGCCGGGTGCAGTCCCAGCAAACAAATCCACACCCAGGTTTAGAAAGCAGTGCGAAGAAACTGCTCGGTAAATGTCAACTAGTACGATTGTTCTTAGTATCATGTTCCTTCTCACTTTTCCCACTGGCCTAATTTTAAAGCCTTTGACGAAAGAGACCAACTGGCACCCAGTGCCAATTTGATAAGTCAACTTACATGCTCTCGTAGTGAAGCTACAGTCACGTGAAATGCCATTAACACTCTTAAGTCAGCAAGTAAAGGACCCAGCCCACCCGCAAGCGGCATGACCCCTAAAGAACGGGCGCCCCCGAGTGCTAGGCTCGGGCCCACCCAGGCTCTGCCACCTCCTGGGAACGTGCGGCAAGGGCCAGTGGGCCGTCTGCTGGCACCGGCAGAGCTGGGGAGCAGGCGGACAAAGCTCCCGCACGGCCCAGCACCGCGCCCCTCACCAGTCCCTGGAGGACACCCCAATTCACCAGAGTAGAGGGGCAGCCAGGAGAGGCGGCACCAAGGCCAGAGCGAGCCTTGCAGCATGGCGGGCAGCGGGCTGGGCCAGGGCGAGGCAAAGGCCTGTGCACGGGAGAGGCAGGGAGACTGCAGCCGGCCTGCCGGCCAGAGGATGTCGGCCACAGACACGCGACACTGCAAGGAGAGACGCAGTGCAACCCGGAGGCAGGCTGGGGATGCAGCAGTGTCGAGGCGCCGAAGACCAAGTTACTGCACGGGGAGTCATGGAGAGGAGTGAAAAAACACACACAAATTCTCCTGAAAGAAAGAGAGAGAATGGGACTAGAGGAAAAGATTCGCACGAACCCTGGGTTTCAGCTGCCACTTGGCAAATACTGAACTTTCAACTCTACGACCAGAGTAACAGGCTTGCAGAGATGTTTAATTTTCATTTCAATATGCCATCTTGGAACAAAAAAAAACAATTTAGAAAGGGGCAGCTGGCAGTCAGCAACTGGCTGCAGCCAGTTCCGCGTCCATGGCAGCCGGGAGGCTGCGGCCCTGGGCCAGTGCCCACTCTAAGCGGGTCCTCGGCTCAGCCCGCGGCCCCAGGAGAGACGCGTCCACCAGAGGCCGAGGCTGCAGGGAACGGGCAGCGGCAGGCAGAGCCGGATGCGGCCGTGGGGCCTCCCCACACCGTGGCGCTTGGGGTGGGTCCGCCAGGCCCCACGCGGGCTGTCGTCCACGCCGCCTGATTCGGCAGGAGCCCGCGGCTCCTCTCTGAACAGGCGCTTGCTCCGCTGCACCCGCACGGCATCCCCCTCCAAGCGGCGTTCAATCGGATGGGTCCCGTCTGCTGCACTGCTGCCCACCTGGCTACGGGCCGTGAGCCTGGCCCTCGGCCAAAGTGAACTCGAGCAGCTTTTCTCTGTGAGCGACGCAGACGTTTTCACGACGGGAAATGTAAAAAGAAAAGCAGAGACTGATGAAGAAGCTGACGTCGCTGCCCAGCCCTACGTTTCATGAAATCCGATAAAAGAGTCCGTGAGGTCCCTGGCCAAAGCCCGTCTGCACCCAGGATGGCGGCGCTCTGCACCCAGGACGGCCACACTCTGCACCCAGGACGGCCACGCTCCGCGTCCCAGGACGGCAGCGCTCTGCACCCAGGATGGCGGCGCTCTGCACCCAGGATGGCCCGTCTGCACCCAGGACAGCCGCGCTCCGCACCCCAGGACGGCCGCGCTCCGCACCCAGGACGGCCCTTCTGCACCCAGGACAGCTGTGCTCTGCACCCAGGATGGCCCGTCTGCACCCAGGACGGCCGCGCTCTGCCGGCTCGCTGAGGCTGCTGAGGACGCCGGCGTCGTGGGCACAGCCCTATCCTCTAAAACCACGCATTCCAGTGGAAAGGGGGATATTTAAGGCCTAACCTGGGAAGTAAACATCTATTATTTAAAACAAAAAGTTCAGTTTAAGGAAAGGAATTTAAAATACTCCACACGTTCCCTGCACGCCTCTCTTGCCTCTGGCTACAGGAGCTGCTGAAACGATATTTATAAAACTCCCTGTCAGGGCACTGACCGCTCCGCTTCCACCTAAACTAGGTAAAACGCATCGTTCCATTCTCAAGGTCTATGCACTGCCGAGCTTTCCGCGCTCGTCAATGTTTGTTTTTAGCTCCCGTGCTTAGCTCAGCACTGGGAGGCCGAGATAATCGCTGCTGGCAGGACGGAGCCAAGTCGAGGCAACGCCACCGCACAACCGAGACCCGCAGTGAAAGCGGGCCGGGAGGCCGAAACGCACTTTCCAGCTCGGTTTTGAGTCTGTACACACACAAACTAGCAGGGAAATCCTTCTGCAGGGCTCATCTCCTGAAACACCTCATAGTTCTGGCAATCAGGCTAAAGGGAAATTGTAAATTTAAGACTCAGAAGTTACATTTGCATTTTACATGATACCCAAAGGAACCGCGTCAGAACAGAAAAAACTAGTCGCTAAACTGGTATCACTAATGTTTTAGCCCATTTCCCCCGCTGGATTAACCTAATTGGCCCTTTTGAATTTGACAGTGTCTAAAATTATATTCAAAGTCCCAAAATCATCCCTGTAAACCACGACGCAAGGAGACTTGGTCTGTGCGGGGAGCGGGGCGGTCCCAGGGCTTGGGGCGTGCAGCCTGATGAGCCGCCTCTGGAGGGGGCACCCCCGGTCCTGAGGGCACCCCCAGCCTCAGAAACGCAGGTCTGGGCCTAAGCCTGGCGCGCCTGCCCAGCGTCTTCGTTTCCTTTCCTTTTCTCGGCCATGCTCTGGGCCGGGTGCACGTGGCGTGTGTGAGTCGAGGCAGGAGCCCGTGCACAGCTGCAGGACGGGACCTGGCTGGCCTCAGCGCATGCGTCTGGGTTGGGAGCCAAGTGCTGTGGGCGTGGCCGGCTGGCGCCTGGGGACCCGCGTGCAGGGACGGAGGGGACGTCTGCGCCGCAACGCTCAGGCGGTGTGCTCACCACCGCCACGGGGGCGGACACCCGAGTGCGAGACGGGGGAGCCTGCGAACGGGGTGGCCGCGCCTGGGATCCAGCCCTGCGCTGGAAGCAAGACCACAGGCCTGGGTCGTCCCTACCGGCGCCGACGGCTGCCTCCACCGCGCCCCGACGCTGGCGCCGGAAGATGGCCAAGGGCGTGCGCTTGGGGCTCAAACCTGTGCCACAGGAGGCCTGTGCCCCCCACCCTGCAGCCCACGGGCCCTCCTTCTCGAGCCTGGCGGGCCCACGGGCTCGGCACCCGCATGTGGAAGGCTGGGGCCGCGCTACAGGTATGGCTGGAGCACGGGGGCTTCACGGGAGCGCGCCTCCAGCTAGGGACACGCGCCCCCGCCCCGGGCCCTGCGCGCCTCAGCAGGCGACCGGCCAGAAGGCCTCCTGGGGGCAGCTTGCACCTCCGCGCTTCCCAGAGACTTCCCAGCCCCTGCCCAGCGCTCGGCGCCCGTGAACCCGCAAGGGGCTCGCGGAGGCCAGAGGAGGGCCCCCGCCCATCGTGCGCCCACTGTCTCCCACCACTGTCCCTCCCCTGCACATCCACCTTTCCGTCCACTGCTCTGCCACTCACCCTGCCTATCCCCACATGTCCACCTTTCCATCCACTCACATCTACCTGTCCGTCCCCGCATGTCCATCTTTCTGTCCACTGCTTTTACTCTCACCCCACACATCCATCTTTCCATCCGCTCTGCCCCTCAACCTGTCTTCTCCCACGCGTCCACCTTTCCGTCCACACACGTCCAACTTTCCGTCTACTGCTCTGCCCCTCACCCTGTCCACCACCACACGTCCATCTTTCCATCCACTCTGCCCCTTGCCCGGTCCGTCCCCACGTCCACCTTTCCGTCCACACACGTCCACCTTTCCATTCACTGCTCTGCCCCTCGTCCCGTCTGTCCCCACAAGTCCAGCATTCCATCCACTGCATGTCCACCTTTCCGTTCATACATGTCCACCTTTCTGTCTGCTGCTTTGCCCCCGGTCCACCCCGGCGTGTCCACTGTGCACGGCCACACATTTGCGATGGGCCCTGAGTGCGACGTCCTCTCTCCCCACGGGGCACAGAGCTGCTGGCGCTCCCTCTGGTCTGAGGAGGGGGACACTGGTGACCGCAGCAGGCCGGGGCCACGGCTGCTCCGGGTGTGGATCCTGGTTGCGTGAGGGGGCAGGCGCCAGCTCCCACCATCCGGCCAGGCTGGGGAGGCCGAGAGCCTCGGACAACACTAGCCCGCTGGAGGGGGCGCGGGGACCCCATGGCTGGACTTCCCGCCAAAAGACGAGGGAAAGTCCTGGGTGAGCCTGACGTCCTGCAGGAAAGGAGCTCCCGTGTGGAGGAGGAAAAAGAAGGTACCGTGTTCTGTGAGAGCAGAGCGGGGAACCAAAGATGAGACGGGCGGGAAGCGCCAAGGCCGCGCCGCAGCTCCACCTGCCCCGCGCCTCCAGCAGGCGCCGGCAAGACAGCCCGGGCCTCCCCAGTCGGGGCTCCAGGCTGGATTAGTCAGCCACAGGGCGCTGAGGCAGAGCGCCAGGAGCCTGCTGGATTTACAAAGGGCGTTTATGTGGGGCGGGAGCTTACAGTCACCAGGCCCTGAAGCGTAAGTTACCTCCTCACCAAAGTCCATTTCCACGTGTTGGAGCAGGATGGCTGCCGACGGCTGCCCGGGTCCAGGCTTCCTGGGCTCCTAAGTTCCAGGGTCTTGCTTCTTCCTCGGCTCAGGGTTCCTCTCTTCCTGGGGCTGGCTTCTCCCCAGGCTCAAGGTTCCTTTCTTCCTGGGGCTTTTCTTTCCTCTGTGAGCTGACTTCCCAGGGCCCCAGCTTAAGGCTTCAGCACCAAACTCCAACATCAAAACCCTCCACTCTGCCCTTTGCCTTTTATCTGCGAGTCCCCACCCACCAAGGGGTGGGACTCAACACCCTAACGACGTGGCCCAATCAAAGCCCTAATCATAACTCAATCAGGCCAGGTACAGACCAGATTACAGACATAATCCAAGATCTATTTTTGGAATCCATACCCTTATCAAACTGCTCACAGGCCTCGTGGGCCAGGACTCCCAGGGCCAGCTCAAGCAGCAGCGCGGCGACTGCCGCCCCTGCCCGCTGTAAGCCCCGGTCCCAAGGGCCCGGTGAGGAGCCAGGAGCCGGCAGCGCCTGCGGCCTCCCGGTGTCCCCGGCACCCTGCGGTTCCAGGAGTGCGCGGGAGGAGCGCAGGCTGGCGCTGGGCAGGTGGCGGGCACAGGGGCGCAGGGGTGCAGGGGCAGCCGAGGGCAGGGGGCAGGGAACGCCTCACGACTGACAGCCCCGAGGGCCGGCGCCCGGGGCCCACCCGCAGGGCCCGCCGCGACCTGACTCTTCCCGGCCACACAGCGGCCATGTTCCTGCGCTGCCCCACGCCTCGGGGACTGCCCCGCAGCTTCCAGGATCGGGGTGCGTTTTCCGACAAACTGGGTCACGCCGGGTTTAGAAGAGAAAGGCAGGGCCTCGGTATGAGGCAGCGGGCAGGGGCTGCGGGACCATGGGGCCTGGATCAGCCGCCGGGGCCCCGCGCTGGGTGCCACGCACAGTGAGCTGCTTAAATGCCGGACGCCCCGGGCCTCACGGAGCCCAGACGTCCTCCCTCCTCGTTGCCCCGGGCTGACCCCCAGGCCCACCAGCCCCCCTGCTGCCCCCAGACCACATGCCTGGACTGACCCCCAAGCCCGCCAGCCCCCCTGCTGCCCCCAGACCACATGACTGGACTGATTCTTGGGCCTACTAGCCCCCATGCTGCCCCCAGACCACGCGCCCAGGCTGAATCCCCGGGCCCACCAGCCCCCCTGCTGCCCCCAGACCACGTGCCTGGACTGATTCTCGGGCCTACTAGCCCCCCTGCTGCCCCCAGACCACGCACCCGGACTGACCCCCAGGCCCGCCAGCCCCCCTGCTGCCCCCAGACCACACACCCAGGCTGACCCCCAGGCCCACCAGCCCCCCTGCTGCCCCCAGACCACGCACCGAGGCTGACCCCCAGGCCCGCCAGCCCCCCTGCTGCCCCCAGACCACGCACCGAGGCTGACCCCCAGGCCCACCAGCCCCCCTGCTGCCCCCAGACCACATGCCTGGACTGATTCTCGGGCCTACTAGCCCCCCTGCTGCCCCCAGACCACACGCCCAGGCTGACCCCCCGGGCCCACCAGCCCCCCTGCTGCCCCCAGACCACGCGCCCAGGCTGACCCCCAGGCCCGCCAGCCCCCAGACCACGCACCCGGGCAGGCGGGGTAGCTTGCTCCCGTCTCGCCGTTTGCGTCCTCGGGCACCCCACGGTTGTTTCTTCCACAGAAGGCTGTCGGCATTGCTTTTACGGACTGGCTTTGTGAGCAGCGGAGAAAACCGCTGGATCAGCTGGTGTTCCGGGGAGAACCTGGGTTTTTGTTGTTGTTGTTGTTGTTTTATGTATATATCACATTTTGTTTACCCATTCATCTGTTGGTGGGCACTTGGGTTGATTCCAACTTCTGGCAGTAGTGAACAACGCTGCCATGAACATTGGGTGTGCGTGTATCGCTTTGAGGACTTGTTTTTGAAACTGGAAACCTCCGAGCTCCGTCCGTAGGGGAGGCCAGGGCTTTTCAACCCTGCGATATAAAAAGGCCCCCTGGATGGTGAAGGACGGCCCCGAGCAGGAACCTGCCTGGACTCTGGCTACAGGACAGCGCCCGCGGGAACGGAGCCGGCGAGGGCTGGCCCCGGGCCGCCGTCGTTCCTGAAGGGGAGGCGGGTGGGGGAGGCAGGGCCCGCTCTGTAAAACGACCCGCAGCACAGAATAAAACTCCGTGGTTCCCAAGCTTTGATAGCATCCGAGCAACTTGTCTATTTTCATCGGTTTTATAATTACGTGCAAGTTCTATTTCTATCCAACCTGTGGTCCACTGGCTGAGAAAGGAAACAAAGGCCCAAAGCCCTGCTTTCCATTGCTCACCAGCCGGGACACACTGCCCTTTGCCACAGATACCAGGAAGCTCTTCGGAGCACCAACTCCTCACCAGGATGCGGACGCCGATTCGAGGATCTTCCGTTGTTGGGGACACCTCTGTCCTGCCTGTACCCGTGACACCCCCTCCCTCTCCCGCTCTCCACGCATCGTTCTTGCGGACACGCTGTGGGGCTCTCTCAGGACTGTTTCCACCTCCCACCACCTCGAGAACCTGCGCCCACGTATTTGTGTTGATGGCGATGCGCCCTGAGCCGAGACGCTGCGGCCACAGACACGAAGCAGAGCCCTGGGCGCTGCTCGGGCGCCACACGTGGTGCCTCAACGGGGCCGCCAGCTCCCCACGGTGCCTTGGAATCCCGGTAGATGCCCCATGACCCCGCGCGCGGCTTGCAGCCCTCTGGGCCAGCGCTGGCTGGGACGCCAGGACCCTCGCCGGCAGCAGCTGGAGTAACTGCCACGGATTCGGCTGCTCTGTCTCCATTTCGTTCCTCCTCGTTGGCCGGCCTCAGCCCCTCTGCCCTCTGCTGCCTCTGCCTGGCGACGTGGCTCGCCGTGGGCTGCAGCGCCCTTCCCTTGCCCTCGTGGACATTCAGGCTCGGGTGTGCGGCCCTGCAGGGTCGGCTGAGCCCTTCGCTTCCAGCACCTTTCCCTGCCAACCCACGTGGCTGCAGCTGGCAAAGGCCACTGGTCTCGGGGTCTCCTCGCCCTCATTTACTTCCCGAAATGGAACAAAATAACAAAGCACGGCCCCACTGAGGGCCGCCCAGCTTCCCTCGTTCCCCACCAAACAGGCTGGGGCGGCGGCACTGAGTCTGGACAAGGGGTGGGCTCGCCTCTGGGGTGCCCTGGCAGGAGCCCTCCTGGGGCCTCTCGGAAACGCAGGACACAGGGAAGTGGTCACACCCAGGCCCCTGGGCTGACCGGGCACAGAGAGGTGACCAGCAGGGCCTGGAGACACGCCTGCCTCCCAGGGCGCCCGAAGCCCCCGACGGGCACGTGGAAGCTAACGCCTCGGAGGGCCGCGGGGTGCAGAGTGGGCTGTGGGGGCCCAGCAAGCCAGCCCCGCCCGCGGCCCGGACAGCCACCACCCGGGGGACACTGTCCTCTCGAGCGGCCGGGCCGCGGCCTTGCCGGCAGCTTCTCCCGCCTTCCCTGAGCCGAGGCCGCACATGCAGAGAGGCCGGCCGAGGGGCACGACGCAAAGGGAACGCCGTGGAGCTGACCCGGGCAGCCAAAGGGGAAGGACGACGAGGGCCAGTCGCCGCGGCCAGTGCTCTGGCGGAAGGCTCATCTGTCGGCACGCCTAGCTCTGCCGCCAGCCGAGACCGGGCACGCGCCGTCGGCGCCGAGGGTCTCCCGAAAGCCCCTGACGCAGAGTTCAGTACAGGGAGGTCAACAACTACAGAGGAGCTAAGGGGCGCTGGAGGGAGAACCGGAGGCTCTCTCACTGTGGCCTGGGCACGCGAGCGCACAGGTGCGACGGCCCGCGCTGGAAATCGTTCAAAAAGGAAAAGCCAACAGCACCGCCCGCTGGTGCTCGGACGTGGACTTACAGACGAGAAAGCCCCCTTCCGCCCCCACACAGGGAGCCGGAGCTCCGGTACCTGCACGACGGGGTGTCCTCCGGCAGACGCCTTCACGGCTCCCCGGCTCCCCTCCGTCTCATAGTGGGCGCGGTGGTGTGACTTGGGCTGCACTTCGATCCTGAGTTCGTAAGGTCCGGAGAGTGAGGGCAGCTGCCAGTCCAGGGCGGGCAGAGGCGGGCTGCAACGGAAGAGCAGACGCGGCATTAACACGCAGCAGCGGCGCAGGCCGCGGGCGCAGCCAGAGCCCCGCAGCTCACACCTGTGACGAGAACGCGGGGCGAGGCGCCGGCATGAGCCACCTGAAGCCTTCGTGAGGCCCACGACTGATGACCACCAGCCAGAGCCTCCTCGGGGCTTTGCGACGCGGCCGGCCAAGAGGCCGGAAACACTCACTGAGCACAATGAAAACGTCTTCCCCTCTTCACTCCAATAAGACGTAAATCATTTAAACCCCCTAATAAGGCAGTGCTCTTAAAATCGAAGAGGACAGGCGCTGGCTCCGCGACCGCAGGCCCAGGCTCCTCTACCTGGCCGTGCGCGCTGACGTCTGGGCTCGGCGGCCCATGTGAAATGGTGAGGGGGGGACACGGCTTTCTAAATTCTGTGATTCGTGGAAAGACAAACCAAGGAACCCAACTGTCAAGAGCAATGAGGTTCCAGAGGACTCAGTCCAGGGGCCCACCTGAACTAACGCTGTCGTGATGCAGAGAAGACAGCAGCTCGGCTCGCCATCGCTGCACTGGGCGGGGTGACGAGCCTGCCCTGAGCAGGGACGCCGTGGCCTGCATGGGGGCGCCGTGGCCTGCCCGGGGGCACCGTGGCCTGCCCGAGGCCCATGTGAAGTGCCTTTTCCTCCGACCTGCCCCTCGGCGGGATGTGCTACTAGCCCTGCTGCACGGGTGAGGAAACGTGGCCTTACGAGGGTGGCCACCAGCCCTGGCTGAGACGGAGGAAGTGACAAAGTGCAGCGGGCAGCAGGCCCCACTCCACGGCTCCTTCCCTGTAAGCAGATCAAGACCTAAGGCCAGAAGGAAACATCTAAAACTGCCTGTGTCCTCAGGATGCAAGCGGGCACCATCATCAGTGAGCTGGGCCCTGGGCTCTGGCCTCTCCTCTGCCAAGCCTGGGAATGGGGCGTTTCAGCATGACAGGTAAGCCAGGAGAACCTCGGACAGGTGGCACCTTGGACAGGTGGGCTGGAAGCACTTGGGCAGATGGGCCCGGAGCACCTGGGACAGGTGGGCTGGAGCACCTCAGACAGGTGGGCTGGGAGCATTTGGGCAGGTGGGCTGGGAGCACCTCTGACAAGTGGGCTGGAGTACCTCTGACAAGTAGGCTGGGAGCGCCTTCCAGAACTGGCCGCAGGCAAAGCTCCCAGCTCTGAACTGAGTCAGTGAGGGACGTAGATTCTATGCCGCAGAATCACAACTGGCAGGTGAAACAGCTCACAGGTCTCTCCAGGGCCCGGCAGAGCCCCAGCATCGAATGACGGAAAGAGCTGCGCCTCCAGGACAAGTGTCCACAGGGCCAGGAGTTCAGCCCTCGCTGGAGAACAAGGACCACGACGGGGCTGGCCCCACCTGTCCACGGGGCAGGGCTTCCTGCTGCAGGCGCTCCCCTCTGGCTCCCGCCTCTGCTCCGCTCTCCCTCCAAAGCGGGCGTCGGCGGCACCTTCCAACCCAAGCAGGAGACGTCCTTCTCCTGGGTCTGCCTCACGGATTCTAGGGGAAGCATTCTCATTTGAAGGTCGCTACTCAACTTCCAGCTTCTAAAGAATAGATTCAAGTAGGCACCAGAAGAACAAATGGCTAATTAAATGGGTCACTAGTTTACCTGCCTGCTCTCATGTGAATTTTACTTCGATTCAATTTCAATAAGACGCCCAGATAAAAACTGGAATCTTGGCGCTCCCCCCGTGCAAGCACGACGCCCGTCACTGTCCCGGAAACGGGTCCAAACACCTGAGCAGCTGACGGGTGTGGGGGCTGCAGGGGCGGAGGCAGCCTCGAGGCTGAAGCAGTGACCGGCAGGCACGGCCGCCACCGGCCAGCACTGTGACACGGCATGCACGCGGTCTCCTCCGAGAGGTGATCAGCGTTGCGCTGAGGCTGGCAGCACCACCAGCGAGGGGGCACGTTCGTGTCGGGCACGGCGGGCAGGGTCCCGCTGAGCTCCAGCCGAGGAGGGGGCCCATGGGCTCCTGAGCGTGTGCGCGGGCCCAGGCGTGCCCCCCCCCAGGGCCCTACCGCCCCCAGGCCCAGGCGTGCCCCACCAACCCCACGCCCAGGCGTGCCCCACCGCCCCCCCAGGGCCCCACAGCCCCCCCAGGGCCCACCGCCCCCAGGCCCAGGCGTGTCCCACGCCCCCCCCCAAGGCCCTACCGCCCCCAGGCCCAGGCGTGCCCCACCAACCCCACGCCCAGGCGTGCCCCACCGCCCCCCCAGGGCCCCACCGCCCCCAGGCCCAGGCGTGCCCCACCGCCCCCCCCACCACTAGCTGGGACCTGCGGCTGCGCCTACTGCCACAGGGTAAGTCCGTCAGCTCTGAGAACCCATAGCCTCTTCTTAGTGGGTTGCCTCTTTTATGCTGTTGATCTAATTAAAATACTATCTTTGGCTAGAAAAGAGACAAAAAGCACAAAATTCCCAAGGACAAAGACTGGCCTAGCCTGACTTCAATGGGGAAAAAAAGAAAGACAAATGAAGGTGGCAGGGATGGGAGAGAATGAAAAGAGGAGCGAGAAATGCAAAGAAAGCAAAGCCTCAACTCCTCAGAGTTCAGTTAAAGGCAACTGTATTTTCCTAAAGAAAAGCTACTCTAAACCACTCAGCACTTGAATATTTTAAAAATTAATTTGTCTAAATAATTTGTTCTCAAATCGTTTACAGATTTATCAACACAGCGTGTAAACAGTTTAAAGTAAGAACGGCTAACAAAATAAACACTGGAAGATAGACAATTAAAATGATGGCTCTCGGGTAGAAGTTTTCAGCACGAATTTGGCAGCTCCACAAAACAAGAGCCAACTTGGTCTCTGATGCAGAGGAAAGACGTGGCAGCGCACAGGCCCCCCGACCAGCTCAGCGCGGCCGCCGCGGCCCCCTCCCCACCCGCTCCACGAGTCTGTGCTATGCCAGGGGCCACGGAGGACCCAGGACCGGCCACAAGGGTGACCCTCCCTGGTCACGAGGTGCCTCCGGCAGGGACGCCTGCTGGAGTGCGGCGCCCGGGGTTAGCGACCGTTTACAGATGACCCTCGCCTTCCGTCTAATTCAATTTTTTAAAAGCCACGCTCCATGCAACCAAAAGCCGCTGGTCAGGTCTGTACCTAAGTTCCACTTACTCTGTACCAACAGAAGGTCCCTGAAGTGAGCTTATCTACAGGCACACGCATACAGTTAGCACCGCCTGAATGCGTCCTCAGCAGAGGTCACCTCAGCCACTGGGTGTCTACACCGTTCTTGACATATAGAGATGCCGGCTTTCTTAAGACCGCAGTTTGGAACGTCAGTGTCACTATCAGCAACGGCCTGCTCGCAGCACTCCTGGTCATCTATCAACTGCTGCTCTAGCGCCAGACCAGTGGCCGTTCCCAGTGCCTGGACAAACCAGTGGCGTGGACTTTTGGGATTAAAACTCAGGCCGCCTCTGCTCTCACAGGCAATGCCAAAGCACGTGGGCATTTGAAGATTCCTGATACAGAACCCCAGCCCGCTTTCTGGGGTGCTCACCAGGTCCACTCCTGCTGACAGGTCACACACACACAGGGTGTGATTGCTGGCGTCATGCAGCCTCGACGCCCAAGAAGTCCTGATGGCTTTGCACCTTTGCCAATAGTGTACACCAAAGCAGGGGCTCACGCTCTCTTCACTGCCAAACGCCACTTTAACAAACACAATTCCAAAACCGCAGGGCAATGCAGCGTGTTTTAAACATCAGCATAACCAAGGTGATTACTTGTAAGCCACCAGGACGCAATGTTCTGAAAACACCGAGGCCTCTGAGAGCGCCCCTTGTCTGCTCCCACTCATGGCGCGATCAGGACGTGGCCCCACCCCCCTCCGTCGTCCAGCATCTCCGGGGCTGCCCCTTCCGCTTCCAGAAGGACACTCGGGGAGGCTCTGGCACGTGCTGCCAGCGCAGTCGTCACTGGAGGCAGGACGATTCAGTGACGGACGCCACACAGGGTCCCCCCGTGGGGGTACAAGAAGGAAGGTCTGGGCCCAGCCGGTGGGAGATGCCGCAAGGGGAAGGAGCCAGAGCGAGCTCCTTCCGCAACTCAGCAGCCGGCGCCCCTTAGCCCGCCCGGGGGCCGCGCGCTCCAACGCAGCAGGCACGGAGGCGAGAGGCAGGGCCACGGCGGCCGGCCCAGCCGCACAGCACCCTTCTGCATCCCTGCCTGGGAACCGGAGGCGGGGCCACCCGCCGGGCAGTGCCGAGAGGTAAACCAGGTCCCGAGCGGAGAGCAAGGGGGGCCGTGGCTGTGGGAGCTCAGACTCCACGCATGCCACACCTGTGCCCTGGCCGGGCCCTGCGCTACGGGGACGCCCGGCCGGGCCTCTCTGGAGCTAAGATTGTCTCCATATGAAAGCTGCACGCTGTGCGCGACACGCCAGCCCACACCGCGCTGCGGACGCCCCGCAGCGACACTGCTCCACGGCGCCCGCTCTCCACAAGCGTGGGCCCTTCGCCACCCGCCCCCACCGTGCGGGGCGCACTTGGCTCAGTGGTGACCTCGGGGGCCAGAGCAGGGGGTGCGCGGGTGGCGGGCAGCTCCACAGTGGAGGGCGGGAGGCAGCCGGACGCCGGGAGCCCCGAGGACTGGTCTGCACTACCTCGGGGCCGCCCCTGCCAGAGGCGACCAGGACTGTCACCCGGGGTGGGCGGGGTGGCGGGGACGCCCCCGCGAGAAGCAGCCACGGCCCGGCGCCCGCGGCCCGAGCGGCCACGCCTGCCGGACCTCTCCCATCTCAGCCCCTGGGCGCAGCGGCTGTCGCTTCCTGGGAGAACGCCTTCACGTCTGAACCTCTGAGCTTCCTTCACACGGGAAGGGTGTGGAGGACGCTCAGGGCCCAGCTCACGAGGTGGCCCCCACGGGGATCCGAGACCAGAGAATGAGAATAACCCAGGCCCACCCTGGACCCGGGCGCCCACCCTCGGCTCCTGCGCCCTGCACGTCACCGTCACTTACGCCGCCAGCGGCTCAGCCCAGAGGCAGAGCTCTCGTCGAACGCCAAGCTGCTCACCAGCCCCATTCATTTTGGTGAAAGTCCACGCAAAGCCGCGCTGACGAGGCCCCGCTGAGCGGCCTCTCTCCACCTTCCCTGTGCAGAACGCCGGCGCCTCCCGCGAGAACCCGAAGCTGACACCGCCGGCGCACGCAGGCTCCCGGCCGAACTCTGCACAGCGAGCCAGAAGCACAACGCTGCTTCTGCCCGGAGAGACCCCAGGCTCCGGCGCCGAGGGGCCCACCCAAGAATCCCCCCGCGGAGGCCGTGGCTTGCACCGGAATTCAAACCCGGGCTGTGTGGTTTATATTAGGAACGAGAGAGCTTCCAGGGTCACGACGCGCTTTCCTAGCCCATCGGGGACTCTTGCCGTCAGCAGGAGCGACTTCCACTCCCTCCTCTGCCAGGCTCGAAGCCCCGGTCACGCCCCTGTCGCCGGGGCAGCAGAGATTTGAATCCGCTTCTTCAAACCCCACGTCTGAGCTCCCGTGGGGGAGACGTGGCCTCTCAAGTCAAAAAGAAGTCTTCCCAACGACCTGCTGGCATCACAAGAAGAGACACCCGGTGCCAGTGCCTCCCGACGGGCGCACAGCGTGGCCCCACCCAGGCCCCTCGCCAGGCCAGACAGAGTGCCCAGAGCACAGGGACAGAGGAGCAGGCAAGCGGCACGGCCAGACAAACCCAGCCAGGGCAGTGGAGGTTTCCTCTGCAGTGACGGTGCAGCGGGAGAAGATGAGAACAAAACTTCAGGCCCCTTCAGGGGCCACGTCGAGTGACCGCGGGGAAACGCCCGCACTGGGAGCCCGATCCAACAGCTCTTAAAAAAGCATGGCTCAGGGAAGCCTGAACACGAGCAGATACGTGATGACGCTAAAGAATTCAGGTAACTGACATCAGAACTCCTTCTACCTCAGAGAGCTCCGTGCTGGAACATTTACAGGGAAACTTAGACGAGGCCTGGGATTCACCTCGGAGAAAGGGTGGAGGGTGCAGGTGGAACGGGCTGGGTGCCGGCTGGTCACCCGAGGCTGGGGGTGGGGGCTGACCACGTGGGCCTCTCCAGTTCTGCACATGCTCAGGGTTTTCTGCAATAGAAGTAAAAACCCAAAAGCTTTTTCAAGAGTAGGTTTGGAAGACGATGTGCTAGAATGGTAACTGTGATAGTCGGGACCCAAATCTCAGAGTAAGGTACTAGGACGGGATGGCCGGTATGTGTACACGTTTTGTAAATATTCTCCAGGGAAGGACATTGAAAGGTCCAAGCGTTAAACGTCTGGTCTTGCTGTGGGGCCGCTCCGAGCAGCCCGGCGCTGGCCGGCGTCGGGCAGGGCCCCAGCCCTCCTGAGCGTCCTCTTCCTGCATTTGCTCAACCTCTGAAAACTCACTTTCACTCTTTGTCACCATGAGCTGATCACAGGACTCTCAGAGCCCCCTCAGGGCAGGAAGCTTTCACTGTGCGGTGGAAACCCAAAGGTGAGGCAGGTCCTTCCTTAAACAGCTTGCGTAAAACCCTTTCAATTCTGAATTTTCCAAGAGCTAAAACCCACGCGTGCTTATCACCGAGAAGGAAAACGCGAGGGCAGTTAACAGAACCGCAAACGCCCCGGTTTTCTGGTCCTTGGGTCTGCAGCCAACGGCTTCTGGTCCTTTGTTTTCTTCTTCTTTTCTGTTGAACCTGGAAGGCGCCTGCGAGCTGCTCCACACCCACTCCCACACCCACGGGCAGGGCCGCGGAAGGACCACCCAGGAATCCGGCCCCGGGAGCCGCAGCGCCTGCCCCCCATGCCGGGAGAACTTGGGGCCGTGGGAAAGCTCTTCCCGCCCAGGAGGGGCCGACCTCCCGGGCCGAGCGCCCAGAAGAGCAGGTGGACCCCGGCCCGTGGGGAGGGAGCGGCCTGGCGGGGCCAGCCCATGGCCCCCGCGCACCTGCGGAGCCCACTGCCTGCCACGCCCAGGACGCTGCCCTGGTCGGCACGGACGTCCCGCGGGGCGCGGCTGGCGCAGGGATGAGGGCGCTGGGCCTGCCCTCTGTCCGGCCATGGGGGTGGCCGCATTGGTGGGGCCCCCAGGGGGTGGAGAGCCCCTTCTCCTGGGCGCTCTGTACCGCGGCCGCACGGGGACCCCGGACCACCCAGTGCCTCTGTGGGCTCCTGCTTCACCGGCGGGAGCCATGGGCCCTCCTCTGGGCACCCATCTGCCCGCGGGAGCCCAGACACGCGGCCAAGCAGGAGGGCGGGCTCCTCCAGAGGCGGGGGGCCCGGGAGTGGGCAGCCCAGAGGGCCGTGCAGCCCCCACAGGCGCCCGAGGGGCAGCAACGCGCATTTGGGGCTGGTGAGACGGACGGACGGACGTGCCGGAGGAGCTGTGGACTCCAGGGCCAGGCCTGGGAGCCCCACGAGAATGCGCTGCTCCCACGTTCCCACCACCCGGCGCCAGCAGGGGGGCTCCATGGGGCATGGTATCCTCGTGGCTAGCGGAGACCCCGCCCTCCCACGCGGGCCCCCAGGACACGACTGTGGCCTCCGGCCCAGCGAACGCTGCGCCCCCTGAAGCCAGGCCTGTGCTGCCCACGGTGGCGCCCGCCCGCGGGGGGCTGCAGGAGGTGGAGGTGCCGGCCCAGCCCCCGCCATCGGCCAAAGAGCAGGGGCGTCCCGGCCCCCAGCCCGTCCCCCAGCACGAAGGCCGGCCCCACAGGAGCTTTCTCACCCGCGATCTGCCCACCTCCAGGTCTCCGCTCAGCACAGGGGGCCTCGCCCAGAGCCCGGACTTGGGGGAAGAGACCGGGTTTTCGGGGGCTCCCTCCCGTCCCTTTTACCAAGAGGCTAAACTGGAAGGCGGGCCAGGCCGACACGTACATGTCCGTCCCGGGGGGGCCGCCTTTCTCCCGGGGAGAGCGAGGGGCGAGAAGGCCCCAGCAGAGCCAGGCTCGCCCGGCACCAAGACCCCTGTGCTCGGGGGGGTTTGGGGGGGGGGGGAGGGGCTCCGCCCGGGCGCGGCACCAGGGGCAGGCCAGCGGCGCCGCACGCGGGGAGCACTTCCGGGTCCCCGCGCCGCCCCAGGCGGCCTCCGCAGCTGCCGCGCCGACCTGAGGTTCTAGCCATGAGCCTGCTCGGGCTGCCCTGTCGGGTTCAGAAAAGGCGAGGAAGCCGGCCCTGCACGGACCAAGGCAGAGGCAGGGCGAAGCCGACGCCAGCCGAGGCCAGTGCCCCGTACCGCCCGCCCCAAGTTCACTCTTATTTTTAACAACAGAGGGACTTTTTAAAAAGATTTATGTACTTATTTATCCCCCACCCTCACTGCTTGCGCTTGCTGTCCGCTCTCTGTGTCTGCTCGTCTTCTTTCAGGAGGCCCCTGGAACCAAACCCAGGCCCTCCAAAGCGGGAGGGAGGAGCCCAATTGCTTGAGCCACATCTGTTCCCTGTTTGTTGTCTCTCTCGTGTCTGTCTCCTTGTTGCATCATCTCATGGTGTCATCCTGTTGGATCATCTCGCCACACCAGCCCTTCAGATCAGCTAGCTGTCTCGCTTGTCTTTAGGAGGCACCAGGAACCAAACCTGGAAACTCCCATGTGGGAGGTGGGCGCTCAACTGCTTGTGCTGCACCCGCTTGCCATCCCCCCAAGCTCACTCTTTTTTTTAAATTCATTTCTCTCCCCTTCCCCCCTCACCCCAGTTGTCTGTTCTCTGTGTCTATTTTGCTGTGTATTCTTCTTTGTCTGCTTCTGTTGTTGTCAGCGGCACAGCAATCTGTTTCTTTTTGTTGCGTCATGTTGTGTCAGCTCTGTGGGTGTGGCGCCATTCCTGGGCAGGCTGCACTTTCTTTCACGCTTGGCGGCTCTCTTTACGGGGTGCACTCCTTGCGCGTGGGGTTCCCCTACGCGGGGGGACACCCCTGCGTGGCACGGCACTCCTTGTGCGCATCAGCACTGCGCATGGCCAGCTCCACACGGGTCAAGGAGGCCCGGGGTTTGAGCCACAGACCTCCCATGTGGTAGACGGACGCCCTAACCCCTGGGCCAAGTCCGCCGCCCCAAGCTCACTACTTCACCTGCATCGATACGGGAATTCTGTCATCACAGCAAGCCATTCCTTGTCAAACGCAGAGTTTAAAGAGACTGCAGTGGTCGAGGGTGTGACATTCTGAGCTACAATACAGTTTTTCTCAAACCTGCAGGAACGCACCCAAATAAGAACACGTGAGCCCCAGGACTAGATAGACGCTGACACTGAACCAGCGTGCCGGGAAGTCGCTGGAGCAGCAGACGCCAGCACTGGGCTGGCGTGGGAGGGCGGGGCCCGTCGGGCGCCCACCGTCGCCCAGCCCAGCACCGCCGCCTCCACGCCGTCTCCCTGGACATTCCTGCCTTCAAATCCAGGTCTCCTGTTTTCATCCCAGGCACCCCAAACACCCTGCCCGTGGCGCAGTGTCGGGGGGCGAGCTCCATGTGCTGGTGACGGGAGGCCCAGCGCTGGCAGGTCAGCGACCCCCAGGCCGCCCAGCGCGCAGCGGCAAGCCACGGCCGGCGCCGGGTCTGCGCGACGTCTGCAAGCCCCAGAGCTCCCCTACAACCGTGCCATGCCTTACTGCTTCTTGCCCTTTTATTTCGGGTCTAGAAATTTCTGTGCCTCAGTTTCCTCCTCTCTGAAATGAGACGTATCCTGCATGTGCCCCACACCGCCCCGGGCCTCGGCTGGCACAACGTGGCACCATGGTGGGCGCCGTCGCAGGAGGCGGTGGGGTCTCTGCCCACCAGCTGGAACGACCCAGGACGGGGCCTCTTCCACAACACAAGCTCCTATGCCATCCACAGTGGCTCCTGGGCTGCGCGCCAGCCCAGCGGCCAGGGCCAGCCACCGAATTCTGCAGCACCAATGGAAGCCCACGCACCACCTGCGCCACGCATCAGAGCCGGCCTCGCGGCCAAAAGCCTTGCGAGCAGGGACCTGACCAGGGGCCAGTGACTGCCACTGCCTAGACACAGTGGGGACAGACAGCATAGCGTGCCACCACTGCAGGGGAGAGGGTGGGAGGGCGAGTGGCCTCCAAGAGCCACATGTGGGCAGCACGACCCTCCTGGAGGAGCAGCTGAAGTGGAAGGCACATTTGTCGCCAGGTTTCGGGGTTCGGGAGACGCCCCGGCAGTGAAGCCTCTGGGTGCCGCTGGGACTCCAAGCAGCATGCTCGGGCCACCTCTCTCCACGCTGATGGGCTGAGGCAACCGGCCCGAGAGCAGGAGCAGAGCTGCTCAACTGCAAGGAAACCCGCACCCACAGCCCGCCCTCCTCGTCAGCAGCCAGCAGCGCTCGCGTGCCCAGCCAGCTCGCGGGAGGCATCTTGGTGGCATTTACACGAGGCGAACCCCGTCACGGCGCATGGATACATTCTTGGGTCAAGAATCCAAGAGACATTGGCAAAAATTTGCCCTGATTTGTGCCTGAGGTCCAGGTGTACGTGTGAATCGTCGTCGTCTCCGGATCATGTTTTAATCCCAACAGCAGGAGCTCTCTCTTCCCTGGCAGCCAGTGCACCTGCAGGTGCGAGCAACCGCCGGGGGGGGCTAACACAAACCAGCCCTCCACACCCCTCCCCAGGGACACGGCCGAGCCACGGCAGCTGTCCTCAAGGCACCGGTCCCGTGGAGGTTTTCGGGAAATCTCAGACTCGCAGAGTTAAGGCTCTCCGGCCCGAAACCTGAGCTGTCTGAGCGCAGGGGGGCAGCTCCGGGTCGGGGAGGGCAAGGCCACTCGAGGATCCCCCTTTGGGATTTTGGTTACTCGGTGAAATTCCCTGGAATTCCAGATCTCAAAAGGTCGACTTAGAAACCTGAGTGTAAAGCCACAGAGATTCCCTCCATTTAATCCCACAAGTGCTTGCGTTCCCGTGTCTCCTTTCGCGGCTAGAGACAGAGTTCACATCTGAACAAGCAGTGTCAGCCGAAACCTTCTGTGCAAACCTTCGGGAAAATGCACGCACGTTGGCTCGGGGCCCTCCGCTCAGTCTCTTTTCCCAAGCGCCTTCAAGACGTGGCTGAACCTGCTGGGCCGACTGTGTAAGCTGGAAGTCAGCGTCGCCCAGCGCTCTGCCAGGTGCCCACTGCGCAGCGCGCAGCGCCAGGACACCAGAGGGAGGAGTTGAAGCTGCGTCCCCGGGAAGCAGGCTGCAGCTCCACACGGGGGGATGGCGATCTGCTGCGCGAGCCCCACAGGGCGGCTCCGGGCAAGGAAGCGGAAACAGGTTCCACGTTTTCCAGGGTTTCGGGGACCCCCGCCCACAGGGAGCTGCTGCCTGCGCTCCGCGGTGGACCCCACGGCAAGCACAGCCTGCCCCCCGCTGTCCCCACAGCCTGTGCGTGGGCCACTGCGTAGCTCCTGCCACGCTCCAGCTCAGGGCCCAGGCGCTCGCTCCCAGGTGCTCCCTCCCAGGTGCTCCCTTCCCAGGCGCTCGCTCCCCGGGACTCACTCCCCAGGTGCTCCCTTCCTAGGTGCTTGCTCCCCAGGTGCTCCCTCCCAGGGGCTCACTCCCAGGTGCTCCCTTCCAAGGCACTCACTCCCAGGTGCTCCCTCCCAGGTGCCCCTTCCCAGGCGCTCGCTCCCCGGGACTCACTCCCCAGGTGCTCCCTTCCTAGGTGCTTGCTCCCCAGGTGCTCCCTCCCAGGGGCTCACTCCCAGGTGCTCCCTTCCAAGGCACTCACTCCCAGGTGCTCGCTCCCCAGGAGCTCGCTCCCCAGGTGTTCCTTTCCCAGGTGCTCCCTTCTCAGGTGCTCGCTCCCCAGGTGCTCCCTCCCAGGGGCTCACTCCCCAGATGCTCCCTTCTCAGGTGCTCCCTCCCAGGTGCTCCCTCCTAGGTGCTCCCTCCCAAGTGCTCCCTCCCAGGTGCTCCCTCCCAGGTGCTCCCTTCCTAGGTGCTCGCTCCCCAGGTGCTCCCATCTCAGGTGCTCCCTTCCAAGGCGCTCACTCCCAGGTGCTCGCTTGGTCCCCACCCACAGCTCATACTGACACTGCAGACCCGGCAGGTCTCCAGAACCTTCCATTCTGGGCAGAGTGGGGAGTGGGGTTTCGGGTCCAGCCTGCCAGTCCCCGCAGGGCGCCCTGCGCTCGGCCGTCTCCTGGAAGAGTCCGCGCCGCGGGCCTAGGGGTGGCATTCCCTGGCAGGCTCTTCTCTGACTTTCAAATGACTTGCTCTTCGGCCAGATTCAACCAAACAAGCAAAACAAAGCGCCCAGACGCGGTGCCCGCGGCCCCCACGGCAGCGAGGGCGCCGGCCAGGACCCACAGGGAAGCCGGGCTGTCCACGCGCTCGGCCGCTGCCTGGTCGTCCCGACCCCGGGAGCTGCCCTCCGCGGGGGCTGGGGTCTCTAATCCCCTCCCCCCGGGGACACGCGAGCCGGCAGGCGGTCCCGCGGGGACTCTGTCCCCCGCCGCCCGCCCCCGGCCCCACCGCGCTCCAGGAGCGCCCGCTTCCTCCTGGGCTTGTTTCGGGTTTGGAGGACAAACGGGCAGCCTGGGGAAGGCGCGGCTGCGGGGCCCGCCCTCCTGCCCGCGTCCCCGACAGGCCTGCGCAGCCCGTGTGCGGCGCACGTGCGCCTAGAGGCCTCGTTCGCCCCTTCACTTCCCTGGCGCGTGAAGGCGCCTCGAGGACACCAACGCCGAGAGGAAGGACGGCGCTCGGGGCGGTGCGGCTCCCACCAGCGGGGCGCCTCCCCGCACGGGCTCGGGGCGCTTCTGTGCACCTGCTCCGCGCCAGCCCCTGCCGGGCGGGCCTCTGGGGCCCGCAGACCCTGCTGTGATGGTCAGCGTGCGCCCCCAGCGCCGCCCTGCACCTCCTGCGGGGCCCGCTGCCCAGCCCCAGCCCAGGAGGGGCGCACCCGCCACGGGCGACTGGCCACCAGGGCTCCAGGCTGACCGCCTCACGCCCGGCCGCGGGACCTTGCTGGCCGCGCTCTGCACCCACCCTGCCCTTGGCCCCCGCACAGGCTCGAGGCGAGAGAGCTGTGGGACGAGGGTTTACATTTGGTGAACAGTGGTAAAGATTTACTTTTTACTAGTCTACACGCTTATCTAATCCTACTCCAAATTAGGATAAATCCTGAAATATTCTGATAATTTATAAAACCCAAGAGAGGTCAATATTTGTTTTATGAAACTTTTGAGGGAAGTGGACTTGGCCCAGTGGTTAGGGCGTCCGTCTACCACATGGGAGGTCCGCGGTTCAAACCCCGGGCCTCCTTGACCATGTGGAGCTGGCCTGTGCGCTGTGCTGTTGTGCGCAAGGAGTGCCGCGCCACGCAGGGGTGTCCCCCGCGCAGGGGAGCCCCACGCACAAGGAGTGCGCCTGTAAGGAGAGCCGCCCAGCGCAAAAGAAAGTGCAGCCTGTCCAGGAATGGCGCCACCCACAAGGAGAGCTGACACAGCAAGATGACGCAACCAAAAGAAACACAGGGAAACGGACTTTGGCCCACTGGTTAGGGCGTCCGTCTACCACATGGGAGGTCCGCGGTTCAAACCCCGGGCCTCCTTGACCCGTGTGGAGCTGGCCCATGCACAGTGCTGATGCGCGCAAGGAGTGCCGTGCCACGCAAGGGTGTCCCCCGCGTGAGAGCCCCAAGCGCAAGGAGTGCGCCCGTGAGGAAAGCCGCCCAGCGTGAAAAGAAAGAGCAGCCTGCCCAGGAATGGCGCCGCCCACACTTCCCGTGCCGCTGACGACAACAGAAGCGGACAAAGAAACAAGACGCAGCAAATAGACACCAAGAACAGACAACCAGGGGAGGGGGGGAAATTAAATAAATAAATAAATCTTTAAAAAAAAAAAAAAAAGAAACACAGATTCCCGTGCCGCTAAGGATAGAAGTGGTCACAGAAGAACACACAGTGAATGGACACAAAGAGCAGACAACGGGGGGTCTAAGGGGAGGGGAAGGGGAGAGAAATAAATAAAAAATATGTAAATCCTTAAAAAAAAGAAACTTTTGAAAGTTAATAGTGCACATAGTATAAGAACATAAAAGTCACTAAAATTTTCAATATCTCAGCCAAAAACCTAAAAGAAATGATATCCAAAATAAACTGATTTGGATACACTTTTCCTGAACCAGCCGGGACCTAGGAAAACGTGCTCGCTAACCCTCTCGCCATCTAGTGCTTACTTCCTTCGTAAGTACTCAACTCAGACAGGCAACGTTTCCCATGTAAGAACTTAATTCAACAAGCCTGTCAAAAATGGTCCAGAAAGACCCTCATTACAAAGGCTTCTGGCTTGCTCTTTTAGGCTAAATTCCTCTTTTAACTTTGCCTTTTTGAAAGTAAATTCAAAGATGTTAAAGGTACAGGCAGCTAAAGGCCTTAAAACTTCAAGGCTGACCTTTGAGGAAGGGGCGCGCACGGAGCCACACGACCCCTCCACGCTGGGCGCGCCGCCCAGGACCCGAGACTCGGGGGATCCGGCCCAACGACTGTGCAGTGGAGCGCCATCGTCTAACGCTGACTCCTCAGGGGAACAGGGCACCTGTGAGAGTCCCGCCCTGAGAACCACCACCCCGGAACAGCCGCGCCGGCCGCGCCGCCCCGCACAGGCGTGCACCCCCGCCCCGCCACGAGCCCGACACGGTCAGCACTTGAACTCCCTGTGGTCGGCAGAATAACGGAAGCAGACCTGCAGAAACCGGGACGCTCTGGGCCCGGCTGACGCGGAGGGCACTGGCTGGACTGCTGGCCAGTGTGGCAATGAAATTAGGCCACAGAGCACTGAGCACACACTGCACTCCACACGGGCTGACACGGTCGTCGGTGGCTCTCACCCTCCTCTTCTGTGGAGAGAAGGCAGGTGGGAAGAGCACTCGCTGCTTGCTGAAGCGTGGCATGGCCTCAACCTGACTCTAGAACAGAGAGCAGGGAAGCGGACGTGGCTCAACTGATAGAACGTCCGCCTACCACCTGGGCGGTCCAGGGTTCAAACCCGGGGCCTCCTGAACCATGCGATCAGCTGGCCCACACGTAATGCCGATGCACCCAAGGAGTGCCGTGCCACGCAGGGGTGTCCCTACGTAGGGGAGCCCCACGCACAAGGAGTGCACCCCAGAAGGAGAGCTGCCCTGTGTGACAAAAGAGCAGCCTGCCCAGGAGTGGTGCCACACACACGGAGAGCTGATGTAGCAAGATAATGCAACAAAAAGAGACAGATTCCTGGTGCTGCTGACAAGAATCCAAGTGGACACAGAAGAACACACAGCGAATGGACACAGAGAGCAGACAACGGGGCCGGGGGGCAGGGGGGTGGAGAGAAATAAATAAAATAAATCTTGAAAAAAAAACCAAACAGAGAGCAGACCACACTGACTTCGGTGGGGACCTGAGTCTGACTCCAGAATGAAGAGTGGACCGTTCTGATTTTTTGGGGAGATTTCACCTGTTCACAGACCAGAAAGCAGGCGATGCTGACCCTCTGTGGAGCTTCCATCTGGTTCTAGAACAGAAGGAAAGCCCCTGACGTTTTGTGGAGGCTTCGTCTGACTCTAGAGCAGGAGCAGAACACGCTGGCTCCTGGGAGGGTCCATCCAGTCACCCGCGGCTGCAGGGCCAGCTGCCAAGCTCCAAGAGGGACGCGTCCGTCAGCTGGACTCTAAACTGACCCCGAACTCCAAACCATGGAATTCTACCAAACCCTGTGCCGTCAGCGTCACAGACATGCTGACCCCCTCGACGGCAGCGTGCCGCTGCTGTCACCTTTCCTGAAGCCCTGGGGCCATCCGACGGCAGCCGCGAGAGGGACAAACACCCGACGTAGGGACGGATGGGCCTTAGTGTCGTGACGTAATTGAGGGGCCCAGGGCGCGCCGCCACGCGGAGGGGCCAGGGCCACTGCAGAGCCTGGCGCCGACGCAGCGGCAGGAAGGGCCCCCGGCCGCGCGGCCGTGCCCGAGGGGTCTGCGGGGAAGCCTGGTCACACCTGCTCGCCAGGCGCTGGGCATTTCAGTCCTGCTCTGATGTCCAGCTGCCCGGAGCTGCGCGAGATCAAAGGAAACACCTTGCGGGGACCAGGAAGCACATTTCCAGGGGACAAAACAGTGGAAAGCGTGCGCTTCCACACGAGGCCCGCTCTGTCCTCATCACGTTTTTGTTTGTTTTAACTGGCAGGCATGGTGTGGGCCTCCCACCTGACCAAAGAGGCCCTGTCACCTAAAGATAAAGACAAGAGAATAATCTGGCCCACATAATCACTGCTAAAATCCTCAAAGGGAAAAACACACACCCGTGCAACCCAGTGACCACAGACAGCACAGGCCTGGTGGCCGCTAGGCAAAGAGCAGAGCTCCCAAGGAGCACACCTGCCCTTGAATAAATCTAGAAGGGAATAAATAACCGATGACCTCAATCGAGCCGGGCGACCAGCTCCGTTGTTAAAGGCACACTAGCATTTCACAGGAGGGTGAGGCGGCGTTTGCTGGACTTTTCCGAGCTCCCTGTGCCTTCAGGCCCTGGCTGGCCCGGATGACAGAGCCCCTCCTCTAACCTGAGCGCTGAAGGAAGCTCACGTGCACCTGCGGCCCCCCTGCCCGCACTAACGCGCCAGGTCGTAGACCGTCATCTGCCTCAGTGATGTGCTCGAGGACGGCCTCCAAACAGCCCTCTTCGTATTTCAATGACAGTTGTAGAGACAGTACTGCAAGCATAAACAGGTTTTAAGTTTGTTAGGCCTCCGAGTTTATTTTTTTAAATTTTCACGTGTGTGAATTAAAGCCAGGTTCTGACTTAGACCCGTCTGCACAGTAACTCTGAACAGCAGCCAATCGTACTCAAAGTCGAGTCTGGGGTGGGCAGGCGGAAGCGCCCTCAGGCAGGGCCAACGCGCCGCAGCGGTCCCGGCGCAGCACAGCTGACGGCCACGCCCCCCGCACCAGCCTGAGAGTGAACGACCCAGCTCCTCGGGTCTCCTCGTCACAAGCACGCAAAAAGGCTGCACTGGCTCCCCACGGCTGAGAGCGCAGCCGTCGCCCGCGGGACGATGGAGTGTTAGCTGTACCAAAAGGGGTTCGTGGATGTGTATAAAGATCCCCCTTGCTAAGTCGCATTCTGCGGATTAGAGCACAGACCCCCAAGCCGGCTCTCCCCCAGTCCTGGCCCCAGGGTGCCATCTAATAAACGGGAGCAGGAAACACGAAACACTGCGCCGCTGGCCCCCTGAGACTCCAGGCAGAACGACGGCTGCGCCCCTGCTCCCGACCGGGGCCCTGGGCCTGCGGTAGGCGGGCACCCAGCCCTGGCAGTGACGTTTTCACGCCTCAGAGAAAAAATCCTAGGCCAGGAAACACTGCCAGGGGAGCCAGAGGCCCACCTGTTGGGAGGCTGTTCAGCTAAAAATAAAACCGCTGGGCTAATTGAACGGACCCGGCGGCGTGAAAGCAGATCCCTGCACGGCTCAACAAACCTCAGCACAGAGAGGGGAGTTCAGATCCCACTGAGCTCCGTCCCCAGCCAGTCGGCCCCCAGGGAGGCGAGGCCGCGCCGCTGCACGCGCTGCAGGCTGGCGGGGGGCGCAGGCTGGCAGCCCCGGGGAGACGGCTCGGCGTGGGTCCCATCTGCGCTGACGCAGCGGAGCGATCGGGATGGGAGCACGGGGACAGGCGAGCGGGCGCGGGGGCCTGCGCTGGGGCCGCGTCGGCCACGGAGCCCGGCTGGCTTACCTCATGTAGGGCGCGGGGGACAGGGGCTTCGGCTTCGCCCACGGGTAGGGGTGCTGGGGCACGGACAGGTACTGGTCGCAGAAGACGCCCTTGCGGAGGTGCTGGAAGGCGGGGAACTCCTCGGGCGGGAAGTCCGCCGCGGGCGGCGTGGAGCCCGGCTCCTCCGCGGCCGGCTCGACCTTGAGCGCCATGGCGGGCGCGTGCTCCAGCGCCGTCTTGCGGGACTTGACGGGGACCCCGTCCCCCAGGTCCACGGAGCCGTCGGTGCTGAGCGCGTTGATGGCGGCCACGATGGCCGAGCTGGTGTACTGCGTGGTGCTGCCGAGCCACGTGTCGTCGGTCACGCTGACGCGGGGGGAGCCCTGCGGGGACGGCGTGGGCGAGTGCAGCGGGGAGCAGGAGGGCCGCCCGTTCAGGCTGTACTTCCTCTTGTTGCAGGGCGAGGAGGGCCGCGAGCCGCGGGGCGCCAGCCAGCTCTCCTCGGTGACGCTCGCCCGGGGCGAGGCGGAGGGCGAGTGCCGCGGCGAGCCGAGCAGCGTGCAGGCGCCCAGCCCGCGCGGGAAGCCCTCGTCGGGGTCGGTGGTCTTGGGCGACACGCAGGGGGACTGCCAGGGCGAGGTCTGGGGGGACGCGTAGGGGAAGGAGTAGTTGGACTCGTAGGACGAGGCCTCGGAGTTGCAGCTGCGCGAGGACAGGCTGCCGGCCGGGCTCAGGCAGGACGGGTCGCGGTACGCCTCCAGGTTGGGGAGGCTCAGGGTGGCGGTGGGCGCGGCCCGCTTGCCGGGGGGCAGCACGTCCTCCACGTCCACGTCGTGGAAGAACGGGCCGCCGCCCGGGTGCAGGCCCAGGTACGGCGTGATCTCGATGCGCGGGCTCTCCAGCGCCGGCGCGCCGTTGGGCCTGGTGTGGCCCGCGGGCAGGAAGTAGCCCGGCGGCCCGCTGTCCCCCGCGTACCCCGAGGGCGGGTTTGTGGACGGGACGACGGAGATGATGGGGTTGGGCGCCTGCAGGTCGTGGCAGGGGGCCGGCAGCGCGGGGTGGGCCGCACCGAGGGGCAGGCCGGGGCCGACGGCGGAGGGCGCGTAGCCATAGTGTTCTGGAAGGAAAAGAGGAAGGGGCGTGAGTCAGTGAAGCGTCAGGGGGCGGCCGTCGCCCAGGCCCGAGCCCCGACGGCACCGCGCAAGGCCGCCCTCCCCCCACAGCATGCACGGGGCGTGGGGCCCTGCTGGGTGCGGGAGCGCGGCCCTCTGTCCTCTCTCTGCGTCAAGGACGGCCCCCGAGCAGCAGAGGCACGCAGGGTCTGCGCCATGCCCCCCGGCAAGCCCGGCAGGCGACCACGCTGGGGGCCGGGGCGTCTCCTGCCTCGACGGTCCCGCTCGCTGTGCCGGCCCCTTCCAGGGCGCACAGAGCCGCCCGCGAGGAGGCCAAGCGGCAGCCCCTCCTCGCCACTGCAGCCCAGACGGGGGTCCCTGGGCTGGCCCCTGACCTAGGGGTCCCCTTCAGGAAGGGTCCGCAGAACCGTGAGGCCAGTCCAGCGGCCACCAGCACCCCTGGGGTGCCTGCCCGGGCCGTCGCCAGGGCCTGCGAACAACGGCGCGCAGAGCCACCCCTGGAGGGACGGACACGACAGGCTCGTGGGCAGGGGTCCCGGGTTGCCCCCCGCCCGAGGGTCTGGGAGCGCGAGTCCAAGCCCACCACGAGCACGGCTGGCGGGAATCGGTTTCGTTCAGCGTGTTTCCGGGACGACCCCTGGAGGAACGGCGCTTCCCGAGGAGCCTTGCGCTGCGCGGCCCTAAGTGAATGCCTGCCGCGCCCCCGCCTCGTGCCCGTCAGCACTGGACAGGCAGCCACTCCCCAAGGGGCCTTCCGTACCCAAGCCGCGTCTGAGACCACCGCCCCCCGTGGCCCCCACAGCCCCCCGCCCCAGCCCGAGACCCCCGCCCCGTGCCTGCCCCTGTCCCCATGCCCTGCCCCCACCCGGAGCCCTCCCTGCCGCTCGCACCGTCGCTCCGGGGAAGCAGCCCGACTCCGGGCAGGGAATCCCCGGGCAAGCCTTCAACTGAGGCAGCAGGCCGCCCGCACCCCGGAGTCTTCTGGAACGACCGGCTCCGCTGCTGGCTTTTGCGCCGTCAGCCACGCGTCCACTGTGCTTCCCGCGGGCAGCTTCCATGCCCTGGGGTCTGCCCGCAGGAGTGGACGCGGGGGTGGAGGGCGCGGGGCGGCTCGGCACCGCTCTGTGGACTGCAGCCGGCGTCGCCTGGAGTGGGCCCTGGTGCCGTGCCGTGCCCTCCGACGCGGCAGCCCGGGACCGGCCACGCGGCGCCCCGCGTCACAAGGTTAGGGCTCCCTGCGGGGCTGGCCCAACACTTCCCAAACCGTTTTAACCAGCGCACTCGGGTTAAAAGGCTCCGTCTTCCCGAGACGCGCCGGGATCAGGAAGATCACCTGCCGTCAGGTGAGAAGGGCCACGGCGGGGAGGAGGGCTGGGGGGCTGGCCACGAGAAAGGAGCAGTGTGGCCGAGGTCACCTGCGGACAGGTGGACGCGGACACTCAGGCCCCACAAGCGCTGTATCTGCGTCACGTGATCCGAGCTGAGAACGAGCTCAAGGGACGCTGGCCGCCGCCCACACCCGGGACCTTGTCTCCCCCTTGCTACGCACTGACCTGTCCCCCAAGACACCGCAGCTGCGTCCTCACCCCAAGCTCTGACTGGACCGTCTTTGTAATCAGGGCCTAGCAGGTGGATCAGCTCAGCCGAGGCCCTCCTAGAGGAGGTGACCTGAGCAGCTGAGAGGGGAAGGCCTGTCACCACGGAGCAGCTCCAGGCCCCCCGAAGCCAGCAGAGGCCAGGAGGGCCCTAACCCGAGAGTGCATGCGAGGACAGCGCCATGGCCAGAGCCCCCACGGCCACCACGAGGCCCTCTGTGCGCGTGTGGACAGTGCCGTGGCCACCACGAGGCCCTCTGTGTGCGCGGACAGTGCCATGGCCACAGCCCCTGTGGCCACCACGAGGCCCTGCGCCAAGTGAGCGAAGCCTCCCCAGCGGCCTCCTCCCGTGTCAGGAGCAAACGTGCTCAGGGACACACAGCAGGAGCTCACTCCTTCTGGCTCTCTGACACGTGGGAACAAGCTAACGTGCAGAAGGTATTTCCGTTTTAAACAAAACCAGCAACTCTGGAAGACTAACGAGCACCGGGCATGAGGTTACGAGAAACAGGGGCTAACCCTGCGATGTCTGCCATCAAGCCCACCGTCCCACTGATCACCCGGTTCTTTACGAACGTGAGGTTGTCGAGACCCCCGTGGAAGGGACCCCCGCCTCCACCACCCGCCCAAGCACTTCCTCCAGGGCGACTGAGAGTCAGTGCTGAATCCACACATCTCCCTAGTTCCCCTCTGCACAGGTATGCTGTGCTAGCTCTCATTTCCTTGGAGAGCTCCCTGATCTCACAGCTCAACTGCCACTTCCTGGCAGGACAAGTCCAAAGAGTAAAAAAAGACCTCCCAGCTCAGCACTGCCAGCCGTAGAGCCTGCCCAGAGCCCGCCTGGACCAGACCAGGCCGTGTAGGGCGGGCGGCGCCTCCTGGCGCAGGTCCGTGGAGCCACCGTCAGGCCCAGCAGCGCGGCGACTGGGCTGAGGAGAGGGGCAGCGAGGCCGGGGGAAAAGCTTCTGTCCAAACCCTGGGGGTTGCAGGAGAAATGGTGCCTGGCAAACGGGCAGTGGCCGGGCGAGGGCGGCACGAGGGGCCGCCCCTTCCCCGAGGTGAGCCCCAGGCCTGGGAGCAGGAGCCCCGGGGCAGAGGCCGGCGGACCCGGGAGCTCAGCCTGAGCCACCATGCTCAGCAGAGTACTTCAGGCAAACGGAAACATCTTTACCTAGCAGCAGCAAGACTCGCCTAACCGTGAGTTTTTCTGAATTAGATTACTAAATGGAAGCCTTAAAGGCCTGAACTGAAGGACGCTCAGCTAACTTGCCCTCTGAGGACTGTATCAGCCAGCCACAGGGAGCTGACGCAAAATACCAGAACCTGGTTGGTTTTTATAAAGGGTATTTATTTGGGGTAGGAACTTACGGATACCAGGCCATAAAGCATAAGTCACTTCCCTCACCAAAGTCTATCTGGAGCAAGATGGCTGCTGACGTCTGCGAGGGTTCAGGCTTCCTGGGTTCCTACACTCCTGGGGCTTTTCTCTGCCTTCAAGGTTCCTCTCTTCCCGGGGCTGGCTTCTCTTTCCTCTGCGTGCTGATTCCCAGGTTTTCAGCATCAAACTCTAACATCAGAAATCCCTTACTCTGTCCTGTGCCTTGCCTTTTATCTGTGAGTCCCCACCCACCAAGGGGCAGGGACTCAATGCCCTAATCATAACTCGATCATGCCCAGGAACAGAGCAGACGACAAGCATAATCCAGTATTTCCTTTTGGAATTCATCAATTACATCAAACTGCTACAAGGACCAACTCTCTGGTGGTGAAGGAGCACGTCCTTGTTCTCTTTTCCAGAACAAGAAACACAGTTCGAGTCCCCAGCACCCCTTGCCTGCTGACCCCTCCTGGGGAGGCCCCCCACGCCCTTGGCCGGGAGCCCGCCTCTGCCCGCCGTGGGGCAGGCGCCATCCTCCCTCCCCTTCTCCCAGGCTTTGCTCTTTCTGGTTCTATCCCCCTAAACCGCATTCGAAGGGGAAGTACTTAACTACGCAAAGGGACTGCGTGTCCACGGCCCGCAGGCCTCCCAGACAGTCCTGACCATCCCGCCGCAGCACGGGCCACTTCCTCCCAGTGCCTTGGGAACCTGGCTGTTTCCACGGAGGCGCATTAAGTTACAGGGAAGGGAGTACACAAGAAAAAGAACTATGTTAGGCAATTAGTGAATGCAATAAAATGTAATGAAAACGTGGCTCGTCCTCTGAAGGCACCGTCCACACTCTTCTTACTCTCAGGATTCGCAGCGCCACCCTTCCCCGCTCCGCAGTCCCACTGTGCGCGAAGCACCTCTCAGGTGGCCTGGGGCCCACAGCGGTGCCGGAGGTGGGGAGGAGGGGCCTGGCACAGCAGCCGGGAAGCTCCTCTTCTCAGGTGGCTGCGGCCTCATTTCAGACGGAGTTTTATTTCTGAACCACCACCAAATAAAAAGCACATCAGCACGCTCTCTACTAAGTCAAGGGAGAAACAGCCGGGCGTCTGCCCGCTCAGCCCCCCGGGGCCCGCCTGGCCCCTTGGCCATGGCACCCTAGTCTCGCCCCACGGCGAGGGGCCCTGCCTCTCCAGGCCCACGCTGACAAGGAGCACAGCCTCGTCCCAGGCACCCTGAGGCCCTACCTCCTCGGGCTGGGAGAAATGGCCCTGCATCGCCACGAGCGCCCGGACCGCGGCGCAGCGCTGAGGCAGATCTGGACAGAGGCCCAGGGAAGGGGTGACGGGGCAGTGATGAGTCTGCAGGTATTGAAGATAAAGCAACAACAGAAACGATGCAAGCCCGAGACCTGCCCACAGAAGCTGTTTACGGGCAGTTGCGGCCCTCACGGGGCTGGCACGAGGGCTCGGTCCGGCCGGCGAGTGACAGGCAGTGACAGCCCTGAGGGGCAGTTTCCCACTGCTCGCTCAACAATCTGCCAGCGAGGAAGATTTACAGGGGCAGATCCAGCAGTCTCGTTACCGTGGCAGGTCAACAACCTTCAACGTTATGTAAATGCGCATGCAGCCATCCCAGCGGGCCTCAGCGGCCCGGGACCCGCCATGGCGCCATTCCTCGAAGAGACACCGGGACGGGCCTCAGGCTGGGCCCATGTACCACGTTAAGTGGCCGTCCTCAGTCTATTTCCAAAGAAGTAAAAAATATCCCAGTTGCTCACGGGTAGCTCTGGTCGTCCTTTGAGTAAATGACGTCAGGTTAAAAAGCCTAATTGTAGGAGATCCGATGTTTGAGGAAAACATCTCTGGACCTTTGAGTCAGATAAAGCGAGGCTGGTGGGAAGGAGAGCGGGGCTGCCGGGCGGCGCTTCCTCCCGCGAGCCCGTGCCGGCGCGCTGTACAGTCCCCGGGGAAGAGGAGCCATTGCTACTTGGTGGAAATGAAACTTCTTCCCGTCCTCGCCTCCTGCAAAGACGTTCCCTTCCCACCGTAAACAATTGAAGAATTAAACGCCCCCAGCCGAGCCAGGAAGGCCGAGCCAGCGATCAGCCCACAGACGCCGCTAGAGCGGGGCCAGCCCTCGCCCGTTGCCACGGCGACCACACCACAGCACCGGGCTGGCGGAGAACTTTGAAAACAAGAGCCCGAGGCGGGAAGCGGGGCCCACGCCCGCCCGGGCGTCCGGGCAGAGCCGCTGCCGCTGCCGCTGCCCGGGAGGCCAGGGCCGCCCCGCTCTGCCGGAGGACGGGGTGGGCCCTGCGCTGTCAGCCGGCCGGTGGGAAGGGAAGGGAACTCGCTCTCCTCCTCCAGGGGACAGACCCCCATTCCCCCCGCTCTGCCTGCTGAGCACTGGGGGCCCGGGGCCTCCCGGAGGACCTGCAGACCCGGGAACCGGGCGCGCAAGACGCTGAAGCGGGCACGCGGGGCCCCGGTGCGCAGTCAGGGCCGCTGCGGGCCTCACCAGGGCTCCGCGCCCACCAAGCGCCCGCTGGGGCCACGGCGGCCGGCAGAGCGCACGAGAGGGTACCGCGGGCAGCCAGCTCCTTTCTGGCAGAGCTTAAGTTTGGGTCTTTGACATAATCTCTAAGGCTTACTTGTTTCTCAGTCTACCTTAGTATCGTTCATGCCTTTATCTATATCCAGATTCCTTCCAGAAACAACACGAAGCAGTTTCTACCACTTGTTAAGGGCTGGAAAGTTCATGTAATAATTTGATAAACAATAGGATATAATAATGTGGAAAATCATATTTTAAATTAATATGGGAAATACACGATGGGCTGAATTTTTAAAAACAATAGCAATAAAAGGAGATGAAAAAAGCATGAGCGTCTCTATGTACAAAAGCAGACTAAAAAGGGGATGTTTTCTGGCAACTTCTTCCCGACACCCCAGAAAGAGGGCAGGGGCCCGGCGGGGACAGGGGATCCCCTGCCCACAGCGCTCTCCGTTTGCCGGGGGCCTCCCTTCCGACTGGCTGGCCACGCGCTGACTGGGGTCCCTGGGCGGGCTGGGGAGCAGGGCGCACACGCCGAAGG
The DNA here is from genome assembly GCF_030445035.2 of Dasypus novemcinctus. Lineage (NCBI taxonomy): Eukaryota > Metazoa > Chordata > Mammalia > Cingulata > Dasypodidae > Dasypus > Dasypus novemcinctus. Next base: position 96,231,797 of record NC_080688.1, on the reverse strand, counting down.
GAGCGTGGATTTACCCGCGGGCGCTGGCAAGCTGGGGGCCCCACAGGGCTGGGTTCGAGGTGACACGGCCGCACCGTCACTGGCTGCGTGCTCTCAAGTGGACTCTCCAGAGCCTTGGGGGCAGTGCGCAGAGCACACGCCAGGGGAGGCCGGGCCTGAGCTGCCCACCTCTGACCCACGTCCTCAGGCCACCCCCACGGCAGAGGGGCCTGAGCGAGCCAGCGTGGGACCCCCCACCGCCGCACCTGGTGTAAAATGCGGGACCCTAACAGCCCCCAAACCGACGCCCCTTTCGTGCCCTTCGGAGTCTGCGCCGAGCCCGCCTGTCCTGAATCCAGGTCCGTCTCCCTTAGAGACGTCGGTTATAACAGCCACAGAAAGACGCCGGCGAGCAGCGCCACAGACGAGCCACGTGCCGGGCCCCCGGAGCAGCCACACCGGCACGCGCTGTGCAGGCGCCCTCTCGCCCTCGCAGCGCTCCTCAAGCCCGGGCTGCCTGCACCCACGGGCGACGGTGCCTCAGACCACGTGTCCCCTCCGCCCGGGCCGGCCCAGCGTGTCCCCGCCCCACGCCCACAGAACTGGGTTCCAGGCCCGCGCTGCCTGCTGTCCGGACGGAGTCGAGCGGCTCTTTTCTCAGTAACGCTGAACGGGCACGCGGGTCAAAGCGTGGGAGTGACGCGGCCAGAGAATGGTCCCCACGCACGACACGAGCCAGGAAGCACGACGCGGCGAGGGGCAAAGATCAGCCATGCGCTCCCGGACGCGCGCAGGCCGCGGCCTCGGGGCCGGGCGGCTGTCCACGCCGAGAATCCCAGCTTTGCCATCCCTGGCGCCGGGTCTGCCATGTCTGCAGCGGAAAGTCCTCCACGGCTGACACCGACTCAGCCCTGGGCAGGACAGAACGGACGCCCAAACCCGAGGGCCATGTCGCCGGCCAGAGCCAGAGAGTAACAAATGTCCTTTGCTTCCAGGCCCAAGTCCCCTCCCACAGCTGCCTGCTCCCCTGCGCCCACCTCGGCTCCCACCGCCCTCAGGGGTCTGGAAATCCACAGCCCGGGAGTAAAACGTGGGCAGGTGGGAGTGCAGGCGAGGGAGACGCTGAGGCCCCAGCGGCTGTGACCGCGGCAGCGTCCACCCGGCCAGAAGGCCCATTTTAAGAAGAAGCAAGGAGACTTTTAAAAAGCGGAGCCGTGGACGATGTGGAAAACATTACACGACGGTTCAGAACTTGGTGGCCTCTGCGGAGACCCCACTCGGTTTCCAGCGCCTCGTCCGGGCTCCCAGGAAGGGGCAGAGGGACATCTGGGCATGTTGGGAATGTGGAGGTGCCGCGGTGGAAGGGCCGGGAGGCGCGGCCAGGCCGTGCTGGCAGCGTCAGGAGCCCGCCCTGGAGGTTTCCGCTCGGTGGGGCGACTGGAAAGTTCTTTTGCACGGAGAGAAGAGAAAATGAAAGGAAGACCAGCTCCGCGCCTGTGGCAAACTCGAAAACCAGACCCACGGGCCACCCCGCCGGGGGCGCGGGCGCGCGTGGAGAGAGCCATGCGCTCCCTCGGGGCGCCCTGGGGGTGGGCGCGGCTGCGGGGCCGCCACCCCGGAGCGCAGGGCGGTCCGCGCCCTCGCCGGGCCCCGCGTCCCCCCGTCCCCCGGCGCCGCCATCTGTTGCCGCACGAGTGCCCGGGGCACGGCCCGGGGAGAGGGTCGCGCGCCGGGGTGCGGGGTCCCGTGCGCCCCCCCCCCCCCCACCGCGCGCCCGGCCCCCGCCCTGCGCAGCCCCGCGCCCCCCGCCGGCCGCCGCTTCCGGGACCCGGGCGGGTCGGGCCCCCGCGCCCCGCGCCCCGCGCCCCCGCGCCCCCCACCTGCGGCGGCGCCCTCGTCGCTCTGGGTGAACTCGAAGAGGAAGTCGAAGTCGAACTCCGGGTCCTGCCCCAGCCCCGTCATGGCGGGGCCGCGCGGGCACCTGTGGGTCGGGCCGCCGCTCCCCGCGGCCTCCGCGTAACGTGACCCGGCCCCTCCCCCGCGCCCGGGTTTCCGGGTTTCTCCGACCCGCCGCCCGCCCAGGGGAGTCGGCGCCCCGCCTGCGCGCCCCCGCGCCCCGGGCGCCCCCGCCGGCCCGGCCCCGGGGTGGGCGCAGCGCCTCGCGAGGCCCGGGCCTGGGCGGGGAGGGGGCAGCAGAGCCCGCCCCGCGCCCGGGGCCCCGCCCGGGGCCGCGCTCCCGCCCTCGGTGCCCGCGGCGGCCCGGGCCGGGCGCCCCGCCACTGCGGTGCCGACTCGGCGCTGGGCTCCCGTCACGTGGAGACCCCTGGCCCCGCCGCCGGCTCTCCACGGGGACGAGGGCGCAGCCAGCACTCGGGCTCAGAGCAGGACACCCGGGCGCCTGCAGCCCAGCCCACGCCCGGATTCGGTCTAAGAGTTAGCATTTTTTAAAAGCAGCTAGGGCCCCTTTTCCTCCCCAGCCGCGGCGCCGGCACAGCCACGCGCTCGCCCGCGGCCTGCGCCCCCTGGACGCGGGGAAGTAGGCGCTTTCGAAAGACCCGGTTTTCTTTGAAACGGCTGTGGAAGAGCTTTGCACTTGGGAGAGGCTCCGAGAAGGCATTTTCCACCAGCACTGCTAAAGCCATCACCCGCAGGTGCCAGGGGCCGGGACGGCCGCCCTGGCGTGGGGGCTGCCTCCCCTTGCATTCTGAAGCAGCGTCGTTGCTTCCGAATTCAGGTTTACTGCGCGCGGGCTGCGGGCCGACAGGCGCGTGGCTGCGGGCCACCTGGTGTTGAGCGGCCGCTCGTGTCTAAGACACACGTGTGCACACTCACGCGTGTGCACACACCTACACAGGAGCCTGCCAGCCATTTCCTGAGCACCCCCGTGGTAAATGCCCCTTGTCACTTTTCTCCCAGCTGTTTGCTCCACCTTTCTCGGGCCTTGGCACATCTGGGACAGCCAGAGGATGGCGGTGACGGTGGCTGCGGAAGGGGCTGGGGTCAGGAGGGGGTGGTGCGGCGGGGCCTTGTGCCGAGGCCTCCTTTCTGCCCTGGAGGCCAGCGGCCTGCGGCGAGGCTTTTTCCAGAAGCAGATGACCCGCGCGGCTCTGGTGCCTGCGCACCCCTCTTCCTGACCCTTTTCGAAGGGCCAGTTTCCTCCGGTGATGAACTATAGTTCGGTTTGGCCTGATTTCCTTTCTAATAATAGTTCTCACTCTGAGATGTATGTTGGAGGCCTTTGCGTTGTAGTTTGCGTTTTGCTGACCTTCAGGCAAATGGAACTTCTGTTTTCTGTTGAGAGGCTGCAGCATTTCGTTTCCTTTCCTTTCCTTTTTTCTCTTTTAGCTTCAGCCACCTTCTTACAGCCACCAAAAATCACACACAAATAACAGTCTTTATCATCTGTTTAGACTAAAACTTTTTGCTAAGCTCTTGTGGAGAGAGTGGCTTTACACTTTCCACTGGCACAGGCCCCGCCAGATTCCTCGGCCCCGAGAAGCGCAGGATGCACGACTTTGTCGCGAGAGCGAACGGCCCCCCGGGTTCAAGTCCGCAGCAAGCCAGTGCGACGGGGCGCCTGTTTCCAAACGCCCCTCGGCGCCCCTCTGGCTGGCGGCGGCTACAGCCCGGGTGTCACTGCCGGCTCAGCAGACCCTCCTGTCCCAGGGGGGTGTTTAGGTTGGACCGTGTCCTCCAGAGCTGCTGGGAGGCGGGGTGGGTGTGATAAGGCAGGAGTAAGCACCGTGCCATGTTCTAATCTGGATTAGGAAATAACGCTGCGACGCTGGGTGGAGAACAGGGCGAGCTTTGTTCGGGGCAGCCCGGGAGGGCCCCGGGCGTGCCGCGTGCGCAGCCTCCGCGAGGGTGGCTGCCTGCCAGGCCCACGCTGCTGCCTTCTCCACCCAGACAAGCGCCTGCTTCAGAGCAGCAGTGTCTCATGCGCGTCCGCCAGATGCCCGGCTCAGGGAAGCGGCGGGGACGGCGGGATCCCGGGCCGAGCATCTGCTGCCCGTGTGGCCTACACACAGGCGGACGCAGAGCGGCCTCTGCTTCTGGCCCCTGACCTGCGCAGGGGCCGCGCTCGGCAGGAGCCTCCCTCCCCTTGGAGCCCGCTGCCTGCCCACCCTGTGGGTGCCAGCCTCACTCTGCCAGCCTCAGTCTGTCCTTAGAAAACACATCAGTCCTCGTCGACGCCCAGGGTGCTGCTGCACCTTGCTCTCTGCCTTTCAGCAGAAGCATTTGCAAACATCGCCTCAATTAGAAAAGGTGAAAAACCACCTCGTCACTCCCATAGATTTATTTCTGTCTTATAAGAGAAGAGAGATTCCTTTTTACGGGACAGAATATTGGCTGTTCAAGTAAACTAAACTTTGAAATGACATTATGTTAAAACAACCTTTTTGGAGCAGGGGTAAGAACTATGTGGGAAAATGTTGAAATGTGTCCAAGGATTTAAAAATCAAAACTTCAACCAATAATTATTTTTAAACTTTTCTAATACAAGACATCTCATATGAACTTTACCTGACAATTACATTTAAACATTTTTTAAAAGTGGGATGAAATGGCAAGAAACATAAACAGTATCTATCTCCCTAGATACAAAATACACAGAATACAATGCAAAGGTTTGCAGATGCAGAGAATAGCAATTACGGCGTATTGCGTTTACAGTATCAAGCTCCCCTTTGTCAACGATAAGTCAGTTCACTTGAACTGGTGATCTCGGAGAACTAAAGCTCTGCTCTGGCCATCCTATTTATTAGACTAGTGACTGACACGGCAGCATTTCTAGCACTTGTTAGAAGAGTGTCTGCCATTGTTTAAAAAAATAAGAGTACTAATTATTCATCAGCAAGAATGGTTTGCTAGCTTTCTTAAAACAATTCAAGTAAAATACTTCAATTGCTGATAAGAATTTGCACCAAGCCTTTGCCCTCTTGAACAGTAACTGACTGCGCATCCACTCACTGGGTGTTTTCAAACGACACTGCAGTGACCCCCCCGAGGCAGGGGCCTCCAGCTGTGTTTGTCACCGCTGTGCTTCTCAGGAGCTGCTTTGCAAATGCTTTGGTCTGGAAGTCGACCCTGCGGCAGGTTCCCAAGAATATTGGACCCAACTGACTCTTCACAGGAAAGGAAGAGCAAATACCAGATTTTAGGAACAAAACTTTTTGCCAATTTTTTTTCCTCTCAAGAAGCACCTTGAAATTTAACGGTCACTTCCAAAGGCCCCGAAACCTTGTTTTTGGCTGGAACACTGATTTCCAGAGATTGCAAGATGGCTTTAATTAGAGGCTGGACCAGCCCCAGCCTGTGCCCACTTTCAGTCCGGGCGGTGGAACCGAAGGCAAAGGCGCCACACTGGTTGGCGCGAGCTCCCGACCCAGACGGGGCCCCTGCGCGGCGGGCGCGGGCAACGCGGGCACGGGCGAAGAGGGCGCCTGGGCGCCCGGCACCCTCAGGCCGCAGGTTCCCTTCCGGAGCACCGTGGGCCAGCCCTCTGCTCTGCTCCCTTCAAGAAGGGACCCGACGCTCTTTCACGTCCGTAAAAGAAGGATTCTACCGCACCCCCAGCTCGCTTGGGGTTCTGGCCGTCCCAGCCACCCCGGCCCCCCAACCCCCTGAGTTCTGCCTGAGTTTTCACAGCCCCATCCACCTCGAGCTCGGGAGCGCAGGCCAAGTTTGTGCCGTCAGCGCAAAGAGAAGAGGAGACACCTATTGGCAAGAGGGAGCACTCAAAGGCAGGGCTGCGCTGGGCAAACGCCGGGGGGACACGGCTTCCCGACCAGGCGCGCGGGGGGCGCCCAGCCTCTGTGGCCGAGGGGCGCCGCCCGGCCCGGCCCTACCCCTGCCTCGGGCCGGGGACCCCGCTGCCCGGCGAGCAGAGGCGCGGGGCGGGGGCCGTGCGCGGGGTGGGGTGGGCGCGGGGCGGGGGGCGCCGCGGTACCTTCCTCCGCCGACTTCATGGCGCCGCGGGCGGGCTGCGCGGGCCCCGAGGTTCCTCCTGTCCCGCGGACGGCAGCCGGAGGCCCGAGTGGAAACTTGGAAGGGACTGGAAAACTAGAACTTGGCATCCACGCGGCGGCGGCGAGGAGCAGCGGGCGGAGAGCGGCTCCCGGGCTGCGCCCCGCGTCTCCCGGGGCCGCCGCCGCCCGGGGTCGCCCCTGCCGGGGCCGGTCAGGCGCTCACCGCCGACGGATCCCCCCCGGGCCCCGGCTCAGCGCCGCGCGCCGCGGCCAAGCGTCGCCGAGGGGCGTGTGCGCGCGTGGCAGGGCCGCGGGCTGCGGCTCGGAGCCGGCGGGAGGGTTGGGGGGATCGTGGGGTGCGCCCGCCGCCCGCGCCCCCGGCCTGCCGCGACTCGGCGCGGCGACTGTGCCCGGCGACTTCGCAGAGTCTCCAGGGCTCGCTCTGACGCAGGCCCGCGCGCTGCCTCCGCCTTTTTAAAGCTGGAAAACACCTCCCCCGCCCCCCGCCGGCCCCGCCGCGCCCGCGCCCCCCCGCCGCGCCCGCCTCCCGTGACATCACGCCCCGGCCGCCTCCACCGGGCGCTGCCGCTCGGCGGCCCGGGCCGCGGGGCCGCGGGGGCCGCCCAGACGCCGGGGGCCGCGCGCGGGGCCCGGGAGCTGCCCCCGCTCGCCGGCGCGGGGAGGGGGCCCCGCATGCTGAAGTCATTATGTCAACGCGCAGGCTTCCCCCGCCGTGGAAATTTGGAAAAGAGCTTCCACTGGCAGGCCCGGGAGAGGAAATTCCCATCCCGCTAAATTGCTAACAGATTGCAGCGCGGCCGGCCTCCAGCTCCCCCCGTTCCTGCGGGGCGCTGGAGGAGGGGTGCTCCCGGCCGCGCCCCCTCCCCGCTCCCGCCCCCGGAGCGCCGGGAGGCGGCCCGGCGGGCGAGGCGCCGGCTCTGAATCCGGGCAGGCGGCCTGGAGGCGCGGGCCGCGGTGCGGGCTGAGCCCGCTGCCCTCGGCCGCGCCTCACGCAGCCCCCGGCCTCTCCTGGCGGGTTCGCTGCCCAAGCGAGACGGTGTTTTCCTGTGGAGTTGGTGGAGGGCGCCGAGCCTCGGGGGGGTGGCACGTCTGGTATAAACCGACTGCAGGACGCCCGTGCGCGGTTCAGAGAAGCCCCGAGGCCGGAGCGTGTCTCCGCTGGGGAGCAGGGCCCGGGCGGGGGTGGGGCCGAGGGCAGGCCCGCGGCGGGGTGCCCCTCGGCCCGGACCCGTGGGCTGGGGCGCGCGCGCCGCGGAGGAGCCCGCCCGGGCGGGCCAGGTGCGAGGTTCGACCGCGCGAGGCTTCCGGGCAGGCGGCCGCGCCCCTCGCTGGCAGCCTCCCCGCGGGAGCGGGGCCCCGACGGCCCGAGAGGGCCTTTTCCACCGCGGGAGCCCGCCAGGGAGGCGCGCCCACAGGATGTGCGGGCGGGCGCCGCGCCCCTCCGGATGCCGGGTGTCCGCGCGCGACCAGGTGCCGCCCGCGCACAGGGCCGGGGGCCGCGGGGCCGGGCAGGGGGCGCGTCTGCGGGCCAGGGGGCGCCCCCGCCCCCGCTCTCTCCCGGCAAAAACCCCCTTTTCAGTGAGCGCCGCCGTCCACACAGCCCGGTGCCAGCATCTGCCGCGGCGTCTCCGCGCCCCCCTCGCCTCCTCCTCCCTCCCTCCCTCCCGAGGTGGGGCAGGGCCAAGGCCTGGGGGCCTGGCCCCCCCCCCCACGGCCTGCAGGGCATCGGGTGTGCAAGCGTGTGTGTGCGCGCGCGCGTGTAACAGTAGGTGCGCGTGTGCGTGGAGAGCGCGGGCTGGCCCGAGGCTGGGGGACCCTGGCCAGCCGCCTGAGGGTGGGCCCGACGCGTCCCCGCGCCCCCCGCGCTGCGGGCCCTCGGGCCGGGGTCCAGGCGGAACCCCCGGCCGGGGCTCCCCTGGGCGCGGAGAGGCCCGCGCGGGGGCAGGAGCCTCGAGCTGGCAGCTCCGCCTCCTCCGGCAATAAATAGCTTTTTCAGCCGCGCCGCGCGCCCCTCCCGCCGCCCGAGCGCCTTCCCTCGCGGTGACGGAATCCCCGTCTGTTTCCCTCTGTTTAATGCCGTTGCCCGGACCACGGTGGCCGCGCTCCAGGCGCGGGGAGCGCCGAGGCGGGGCGCAGCGCCGAGCGCGCCTCCCGGGCCGGGCCGCCGGCGCGCTCCCTGCGGCCTCCGCGGGGCCTGGCCCGGCCCGGGGTTCCGCGCCCCGCGGCCCGCACCGCTGCTCTGCCTCCCGCATCCTCCTGAGGTTTGTTTCCAGCCGCTGCCAGGGGAGACGCCGCCCGGATTTTATTTTAAGATTTGGTGATGACTAACGAAGTTAAAAGGAGCTTGGGACAGAAAACAAGACTATTTTTAGATTCCTGTTGTTTCTGTGGATTATTGGGGCAAATGCACCCGTAGATGCTCCCCTCGTGCGCGACCCCCGCCGCGCTGCCCCTCGGCTGCCTTCCCGGGACGCCAGGCCCTGCGCTGCGGCGCACTGCCACATCCCGCCGCTTGCGCCCTCCAACCCCGCGCCCGGGGCGGGCAGCGGCCTCCCCGCTGCTGTCCAGGGGCCCCGGGGGCCTTCCGGCCAGGTGGCTGTCGCCGCGTCCTCTGCTCTGCCCTGGACCAGATCCCACTTCTCGCTCCTGAAGCTCACGTGGCTTCTGCGCTCCCGCAGCGCCTTATCGGGGCTGGATGTACGTTCCCAGCCACACGGCGCTGACCCCCAGACCTTCCCAGTGAGCACCCCGGCAGCGCCTGACAGCCCCTCAGCACCGAGGATCCGGGGTCCCCCTTTTCCACAGCATCTTCTACCAAGTGGGAGAAGAGGTGCGCGGGCTGCGGTGACGTGAGTGTGGACGGAGCGCGGAGATGGGACCCAGGTAGGAGCAGAGCCCAGGGCCAGGGGCAGGCCAGCAGCCCGATGTGAAAGGCCGCGCGCGCGCCAGGGCGGCATCTGCGGACCCCGCGGAGGCCTCGGGGCGCACAGGCGTCCGCGCCCCCGAGCCTCCTCTCCGCCGTGGCCTCGAGCGTTCGAGCTGCCCACTGCGCCTCGGCTTGTCCAAGGCCTCTCGACACCTCCGCTGGCCCAGAAGGTTCCAGAGGCCCTCCTTCGAGACAGCCCGGAATCCCCACCAGGTGGCAGGCGCGGACCCCCACAGCTGCCCGGCCACGCCCTGGCGTGGGGGTCCCCGCACCCTCCACTGCACCTGCCCGGGGCGCCCGCCTGCCCCACCTCCCCTCCCTGCCCCACCTCGGCGCATCGCCGGGTCACCGGCCTCAGCCCGCCCCCCCCCACCGCCAGCCCCTCAGGGCCCAGGCCCACCTGTCCCGCACGACCAAGCCTTCCACAGCGGATTCCCAGGGTGGCTGCGGCAAAGGGTGGCAAACAGAGCGGTGCCCGTGGGCACACGCTCGGGGCCCTTAGTTCCAGAGTCCAGCAGTCAGACTGCGGCCGGACCCCGGGCAGGGCCCCCCCATCCAGGGGCACTAGGCTTGGGGCTGCGTCCCTCCGCCCCTGCCCGTCCTCACAGGGCCTCTGGGCTGGGGTCTGTGTCCACAGTTCCCTCTTCTCATCAGGACACCAAGGCCACAGGCCCCTGGGCCATCTAAGATGCCTCTTCGCAGCCACCCTGTTTGGATCTAAAGCCGCATTCGCAGGTGCTGGACAAGGCTTGACCCCTCGCTCCCTGAGTGGTTTTCCTCGTTTGTTTTGCTTGTTGTTTGTTTTTGTTTCCTCAGGAGCCACCAGGGACCAAACCTGGGACACGGCACGTAGGAGGCGGGCACTCGACCGTTTGCGCCACATCCCCTCCCCATTGAACATTTCTTTTTGGGGAACACAATTCAGCCCCAACACAGGCCCCCAGCTCCTGGGCTGTCCCGGGCAAGCCTCGGCCGCCTCACCAGTGCCTCTCTGCCACCTCAGGTGGGTTCAAAGAGGGGCCGGGCCCCTCGTAGCCTGGGACTCCACGCCTTGGAGTCACCGTGGGGTTAGCGAGCGGAGCCACGGACACCAGCGACTGCCACCAAGAAAGCGCTCACCGTTACCTGGGCGCAGCAACCAGTGGCTCGTTCGTCCTTCTGTGGCACCATGCCGGGCCCCTCTGTGCCCGCCTCGCATTGACTGGCTTTCCACGTGGTCCGCTGGCCACCAGAGCCACCAGAGCCACGCCCAGAAGCCTGCGCTGGGGAGGTGAAGGCTGCAGCCCCAGGTCTGCGGCTCCCGCCAGTGAGCACGAGGTGCCACCACGCCCGGCCGTCCTTGTCCAACACGGCAGCAGCCGCCCGAGGAGTCCCGCGGGCCAGCACCTCTCAGTGCCGTGCTGTGGGCTGGGCACCTCCTCCCCCCCAGCCCCTCTCCAGTGAACACCCCAGGCAGGCTGTGCGAGGAGTGAGAGAAGGCACAGCTGAGCGAAGGCACAGGCGAGCGAAGGCACACGTAGAAGAGGGAATGCACATGCAAGTAATGTGCACATGTGAGCGAACGAATGCACATGTGAGTGGTTGGACATCTGAGCGAGTGGATTCACATGTGAGTGAATGGACACAAGTGGACGTACATGTGAGCGAGTGCACACGAGTGAATGAATGTACGTGCAAGTGAATGAACACACAAGTGAATGGACACACACGAGTGAATGCTCATGTGAGTGAATAATGCACATATGAGCAAATGGACATGTGAGTGAATGCACACACAAACAAATGCACAAGTGAGTGAATGAATGTACCTGTGAGTGGACACAAGTGAGTGAATGCACACAGGGTGATGCACAAGTGACTGAATGAATGTACACGTGAGCAAATGCACACGTGAGTGACACCCCCGTGAGAGTTCCCAGGCCAGGTGGCGGGGCCCATTTAAAACTCCTGGTGCCTCCTTGGGCTCCCACCTCCTGTGGGCAGGACGGGACACTTACAGAAGGACCCCGATTGGGTGGTGGACTTGGCCCAGTGGTTAGGGCGTCCGTCTACCACATGGGAGGTCCGCGGTTCAAACCCCGGGCCTCCTTGACCCGTGTGGAGCTGCCCCATGCGCAGTGCTGATGCACGCAAGGAGTGCCCTGCCACGCAGGGGTGTCCCCCGCGTAGGGGAGCCCCACGCGCAAGGAGTGCACCCCGTAAGGAGAGCCGCCCAGCGCGAAAGAAAGTGCAGCCTGCCCAGGAATGGCGCCACACACATGGAGAGCTGACACAAGATGACGCAACCAAAAAAACACACAGATTCCCATGCTGATGACAACAACAGAAGCGGGCAAAGAAGACACAGCAAATAAGCAAATAGACACAGAGAACAGACAACTGGGGTGGGGGCAAAGAGGAGAGAGAGAGAGAAATAAATAAATAAATAAATAAATAAATAAATAAATAAATAAAAAGGAACCGGGTGTCATTATACAGGAGAAACCTGTGAACACACCAGCAGCACGTCGGGGTTCCTTTTGGTAGCCGCAGGGGGAAAATCCGATGAACCCAGGAAGACACGGCAGCCATGGTGCTGTCCGCCCAGCCTTGGGGGCACGAGGACAGGGTGAAGCTCGGAGCTGGCTCTTGGGGACACGTGGTGCCTGCTGCACCCTGTCCCGTCGGGGCTTCTGCTCTGGAGGACGGCGCGGGGGGCGGGGGTCTCTGCAGGCCCTGGGGTGGTCTGCACCGCTGCGACCAGGAGGGGCGGGGCCACAGAGGAGAAGGGACGCAGCCTGGAACCGCCCAAAGGTCCCTTTTCACAACCCGAATACTGCGGCTGACCCCCTGCCCACGCCGGGAGCACCTGAAGCCCAAGGCAAGGAGCCTCCAGGTCCCCACGCCCCTGCCCGGGCCCCTCGGGGCAGCGGAGGGAGGTTTGACGGACACACGGTCGGGACAGTGGGGCTAGGGAGGTTTCCTTTTATTTTATTTTCCCTATCGTCCTCATTTTCCTGGATGGAGATGACGTTCCCACAATCACCAAAACCTGCGCCCTGGAGCCATAGAGCAGGGGTGGGAGCGGGTCCTGGGACTAGGGCGAGGAGAGAGGCGTGAACCCCAGGTGGCTGGGCCCTGGACCCTCCACGCAGGGCCGCGGCTGGGCCCACGCCCAGCCCACGGGGACACAGGCCTGCAGAGCCTGGGGCACGCCAAGCGCGTCCCTGCACCTGTGGGGAGGGGAGGCCCGGCCAGAGGCGCTGCTGCAGCCCTCCAGGGCGGGCAGCCGCGGCCGGCGCGGGCCGGCAGGTCCAGGGTGCGGGCGTGACTGGCCGCCTTCCCGCCCCCGCCGGCCCGGGCACCTGCCCCTGCCCTGCCGCCTTCGCGAGGCAAGCCCTTCAACTGCACGTGATAACATTTCCACACCAGGAAAAAGTGCCCCAAACTACATCGAAAGGCAAACGACAACCTGGGCAGCCGTAGCTTGGTGGCCCGAGAGCCTGGTGACAGGTGGCCTCAGGTGGGACGCCTGCCGGTGCCTCAGTTTCCTCAGCTGTGAAGGGGGATGTGGTCCCTGTCTGCCAGGACGGTGGAGAGGACTGAGTGCGACGCACGTGCCACGCTCCTGGCATGCGGTTAGCCCCGGGGCCTCCGCTGTCCTCGGCGCGTTGTCCAGCCCCTGCTGGGCAGGGGTTTTGTCTCTCCTCTCCTGACGTTAGTGGAGCGGACTGGACGCCGTGCTCAGCAGGTCACCAGTGTGATTCCCTGCTGCAATAACTGGTTGGAAATTGAGTCATAAGTGGCACAGTCAACTGCGAAGGAGGACTATGATCCTTTGAGAGACCGACATTTAAAAAATAATCCAGTGCTGCCTGGAAGAAGCAGGCTGTGAAATACACCCTGAAGAATTCTTATCTATCTATCTATCTATATATCTATATATTTTAAAGATTTATTTATTTATTCCCCCGCCCCCTGGTTGTCTGTTCTCTGTGTCTATTTGCTGCGTCTTGTTTCTTTGTCCGCTTCTGTTGTTGTCAGCGGCACGGGAATCTGTGTTTCTTTTTGTTGCGTCATCTTGTTGTGTCAGCTCTCCGTGTGGGTTGCACCATTCTTAGGCAGGCTGCACTTTCCTTCATGCTAATCGGCTCTCCTTACAGGGAGCACTCCTTGCGCGTGGGGCTCCCCTACGTGGGGGACACCCCTGTGTGGCACGGCACTCCTTGCGCGCATCAGCACTGCGCATGGGCCAGCTCCACACGGGTCAAGGAGGCCTGGGGTTTGAGCCGCGGACCTCCCAGGTGGTAGACGGATGCCCTAACCACTGAGCCAACTCCATTTCCCTCTTATCAATATTTTTATAATGTGCTTTGCTCGATGGAGAAAAATATTTTTCAAGTAAAATCTTTAAAATGCTGACCAAGCTCTCTATGTCACCAGGCAATTGAAGAAGATAGAGCCAAGTGCCAGATTCTAAATATCGGTCTGGCTTTCTCCCCGCAGCCCCGTTCAAACACTGCGCCAAGCCACCCCATCGCTTCAGGACTGCAGGCAGTAATGGGGGGAGCGCCAGGCCGCCCCCTCTCCCCCGCGCGCAGCACACGAGCGTTCTCGCCACAAGTGAGCCGGTGACAGCACAGGTTCGAGGAGAAGCGCTCGCGGTGGCCGAACCTTGTTCCTAAGACGCCGGCAGGAACCGCGGAACGCCCCGGCAAACGGTCGGCTCTCGGGCGCTCTGTCTTCTCTGGAGCTTTCACAGTCCACAAAGTGGATGCCTCCAAACCCCAGGAGGGCTGAACTGCCAGGTCACGGGGTGCGCACCCGTCGCCCGCTTCTGGGCGCTGCTCGCAGACTGCGTGGGTTTTGTTCCAGCAGGACTTGGGGTCTGCAACTGCGAACTCACAATTGCTGTCCCCTTGCAAATTATAAGGAACTTTCTAATGCAACACTGTGACGTTTTCCTTTAAAGGAGCTGGTTTCCCACACCTGGCCGCCACCGGGCGAGCCCTGGGAGCACGGCCGTCCTGCCGTCCCTCCTCGCGCGTGGCGTCTGCTCTCCGGGCCTGGCGGGCAGCTCCCAGGCCTGAGCGGGGCCCCCGCCGCGGCCCCCAGCCGGCCCCCCTGGCGGGGGCTCACCGCACCTCCCCGACTGTTGTAGATTCAGGTGTAAACAAGCGCTGCTGGGCGCTTCTCACAGCAGTTTTTAACCCGGGGAATCTCATCCAGATGTTGCTGCCCCATGTCCACGTAGCTCAGCACGGGCGCTGCTGGGACCACGTGGCACGGGGGACGGGAGCCTTCCCACGAGCCCGCCTGTGCCGGCCGTCGTCTCAGCAACAGGAAGCGGCTGTGCCGAGGGAAGAAGGCCCGGGCCACCGCGGCTAGCCTTGGCCCACCCTGAGCGCTCCGGGGACTGCCGGCCAGGGCTGCCCACCCCCGGCGCTGGGCAGTGGCGACCACCGGCCTCCCCGACACAAACCGTCTCCTGAGCAGACTCGCCGGCCGGCCGGGCACCTGGCACGCACCTGCCAGGCACACCCCACCTGCTGGGCACACATGAGCCGCACACCTGCCCTGACGCCTGGGCCCTCCTGGCACACAGAGGCGGCACAGGCCAGCCCCGCACACCTGCCGGCCCGCTGGACACACTCGCTCACTCACGCACCCGGGTGTGCGCCCGCCTGCCCACATGCCTGGCCTTTGCACCTGGCCGTGAACTACGGGGTCACTTCACCCCAGGGGAGCCCCGCCCCCGGGCTCCACGCTGAGCCTTGGGCAGGGTCCGCGCGGCTGCAGCCCACGGGCCTCTCACCACGGCCCTGGGCTCTGCTCCCTCTTTGGTCCTCCAGGCCTGGGACCCCTGCTCGGCGAGCCTGTGCTTCTGCCCACTGCGGGGGCCCCAGGGAGATGGGCTGCCTGCACCCCTCGGCCAGGGCCCCTGCAGGAGGGCGCGTGCACCCCTCCCCTTCTCCCCCCTCCCCCTCTGTCCCTCCCCTTCTCCCCTCCCCCGCCCTCCCTCTCTCCTCCCTAATGCCGAGGGTCCGAGGGCCACGAGGAGCCAGGCCGTGGGCGACCTGCGAGGGGCGGCCAGGCTGGCTGGAGGGCCTTGGCGGAGCGGCTCTCCCTGGGCCTGGGGGCTCGGGCGCTGGCCACTGGGTCCCCAGCCCATGGTCACTGGTGCTGGCTCGGGCCTCTGGGCGGGGCTGCCCTGGGCAGGGACCACGGCGCTGCTCTCCTGAGCCCCCTCCCAGGTGACTCCCGGGGGCGTGGCAGCCGCAGGTGCGGGGAGACTATGCGCCGGGTCGGGGGGGCGGGGGCAGCGGCCACGGCCACACCCACACAGCCCACGGCCACGGCCGCACAGCCCACAGCGCGCCTCCTCGCGGCGCCCTGCGAGAAGCCTGGCCAGCAGAACCGCTGCGCCCAGCCACTCGTCCTCGCCCACGTGTCGCTGACGGAGCCCCCGCGCCTGCCCCGGACACCGCGCTCTGCAGCCCCCGCTGCCCGGGACCCTGTGGGCACGGGGTGGAGACCAGCCTCGCACGGGGGCGGGCCAAGCTGGGGACACGGGGACACGGCGGGCCTCCAGCCCAGGTGACGCCTCCCTCGGGGCGCTCTGCGACACCCCCCCCCCCCCCCCCCGTCCACCCGTGACCCAGGCGCAGGAGGTGGGCGGCCGCAGCACAGCCCCCGCCACGCGGCCCTCACCCTGGCTCACAGGGCCGCCTGCTCACAGCCCCCCCGCCTAGGGGGCTGCAGGGGGGGACGTGGGGGGTGAGAACGTGGGGTGCAAACACCCACAGGCGAGGTGGAACCCGAGGCTTTGAGGGCAGCCGCAGGGACCTACGGACACCTGACTGGAGCGGAGCAGGATGCTATTTCTTGGTGTCTAGCACCGCCTTCTGGAATCTTCTAAAATCGCATCAGTCCCCAGTGGAGCTGAAGGGGAATGCAGACGGGTGGAGCCTGGGCGTGGGCAGGAGGCAGAGGGGGCCGCGCGCCAGCAGCCTCCAAGGTCCGGCTCTTAGGACAGTGCGGAGCCTGCCCCTTCCCCAGGCCGCGCCCCCCACAGTGCCAAGGTTACGGAGGACGGGGGCAGGCGAGGGGCCGTGCACTGGAGGGCAGGGCGGTCCTGGCACAGAGGAGGGGCCTGTGCAAGCCGGAGCCTGGCTGGAGGCAGTGACTGGGCACGTGGGCAAGCGGGGACACGGGGTAAAGAGGGGACACGGTAAGGAGTGGACATGGGGGACACGGGGTAAGAAGGGGAAATGGTAAGGAGGGGACACGGTAAGGAGTGGACATGGGGGACACGGGGTAAGAAGGGGAAATGGTAAGGAGGGGGACACGGTAAGGAGGGGACACAGTAAGGGAACACGGGCAAGGAGGGGGGACAGAGGAGGCAGAAGGGACAAAGGGCACAGGAGGACAGAGACGGGGGGACACAGAAGAGCCTGGGGGAGACAGGGGCGCGGGCAGCGGGGACAGTCAGCCGAGGGCCCCGAGCTGGCCCAGAGCGCTCTCGGGGCTGAGGTCCGAGGCTCCTGCCCGGTGGCCCCCCCCCCGGGGCCTGGCGCCTGTCGCAGGCGCTCCTCGTCATTGTCACTCAGACTCCAGGACTCTGCCGCTGGGGTCTGGGCCTCCAGGTGGCTCCGGCTGCCTGCCCAGCGAGGTGACGTCACAGCAGCCGCGGGTGCAGGAGCCCCAGTGCCCCGCCCGGCGCCCCGCCTGGCCTCGTGCTGCCCGTGTCCTCGGAGCCGACAAGGTGCGGGCTGGGGCACACCAGGCCACACTCCCCAGCATCCCCAGGACCCCTCCCGGGTCCACCTCCAGGGGAACCTGGGCTCGCCAGGGCTGGGGCCTCTGAGCCAGGGAAAGGGGCCTGAGCCCCGCTGGACGCAGGGTGGGTGTCCTGGTGCTGCCCAAAGGGCAGGCGACCGCGGTGCCGGCGCCACTCGCCCCTTCCAGAACACCCGGAATTTTCCACTTCCCTGGGCAAACCACTCACTATGGGCCAAGGGGCGAGACTGCCCCCAGCCCCAGGCCCACTCCCCACCTGGGTGGGCGAGTCTTGGGAACCTCTGCTTGCTGCCGCGTCCCCCAGGCCCCCAGGCCTTCGCCTCGCTCTCCCCTCCCAGCGCTGGTCCCTGCAGAGCTGGTGGCTTGGGCCATTCCTGCGCGCGCAGCCCTGCCCGCGCTCCCGGGCGTCAGTTATCGGTGTCTAAGTTGACAAGAGAACTTGCTTTGTAGTTTTCTTTTCTTAGCTGTCTGACTGATTTCAGCACCTGGGCGATCTTGGTCTCATAGGTGAG
The DNA here is from genome assembly GCF_030445035.2 of Dasypus novemcinctus. Lineage (NCBI taxonomy): Eukaryota > Metazoa > Chordata > Mammalia > Cingulata > Dasypodidae > Dasypus > Dasypus novemcinctus. Next base: position 96,214,611 of record NC_080688.1, on the reverse strand, counting down.
TTGGAACACGTCTCCTTGTCTTGTGCTTCTGGAAGAGAGTGTGCAAAATTCGTGCTAGCTCCTGTCTGGTAAAGTTCCTGGTGAGATCTGCCTGTGGATTAATAGCACCATTTTTAGAACTCCATTTTGATTCATTCATAGAGCTTTGAGACCATCTGGGCTGCGAGGATTCTTTCTCAGGAGGCTTTTCATCAAGACTTCTATTTATTTAATGGTTATAGGACTATTTAGGTTATCTAGCTCATTGTGGTTGAGTTGTAGCAGTTTGTGGTTTCCAAGAAGTCAGACCATTTCTTCTAAGGTGTAAAATGTGAATGTAAAATTGTTCATAGTATTCCTTTATAATCCTCTTAATGGCTGCAACATCCCTATTCTGTTGCTGATATTGGTGAGCTGTTCCTTCTTTTGTTTTTCTCAGTCTTGCTAAACATTTATTAATTTCTTTGGATTTTTTTGAGTGCCAGGTTTTGGCTTGTTACTTTTTTTCCTGTTTTCAATTTTACTGGTTTCTGCTTTTATTTTTATTTCCCTCACTCTGCTTGCATTGAGTTTTTCTAGTTTTTTTCAGGTAGGGGCTTACATTGTTAATTTGAGACTTTTCTGTTTTCTTTTTTTTTTTAAAGATTTATTTATTTCTCTCCCCTTCCCCCCACCCCACCCTGGTTGTCTGTTCTCTGTGTCTATTTGCGTTGTTTTCTTTGTCCACTTATGTTGTCAGCAGCATGGGAATCTGTATTTCTTTTTGTTGCATCATCTTGTTGTGTCATCTCTCCTTCTGGGCGGCGCCATTCCTGGGCAGGCTGCATTTTCTTTTGTGCTGGGCAGCTCTCCTTACGGGGCGCACTCCTTGCTTGTGGGGCTCCCCTACACGGGGGACACCCCTGCATGGCAGGGCACTCCTTGCGTGCATCAGCACTGCACGTGGGCCAGCTGCACACAGGTCAAGGAGGTCCAGGTTTGAGCCATGGATCTCCCATGTGGTAGATGGATGCCCTAACCACTGGGCCAAGTCTGCCGCCTCTATTTTCTAATGCATGCATTTAGTGCAATGAATTTCCCTCCCAGCCCTGCATTACTTGCATCCCACAAATTTTTATATATTGTACTTTCATTTTCACTCTCTTCTATGTATTTTTATTTCTGTTCAGACTTCCTCTTTGACTCATAGGTTTAGAAATGTGTTTTAATTTTCAAGTGTTTGGAAACTCTTGTTGTCTTTCTTTTACTGATTTCTAGTTTGACTCCAATATGGTCAGATAAGTATGATTTCAACTATTTCACACTTGCTGAGGTTTATTTTAGGGCCCAGGGTATGACCTGTCTTGGTGCCCAGCCACTGGCCCTTGAAGAAAAGTGTGTCCTGCTGAGGTTGGGGGAGAGCTCTGTGGCTGCCGATTCAGGCTGGTGGTGTTACTCCTTTCTCCTGAATCTCTGATTTTCTAAGTAGTTCTGTTAATTGGTGAGAGTGGGGTGATGCCGTCCCCAACTGTAATTGTGGATCTGTTTCTCCTTTCAACTCAGTTGTTGTTTCCTGTATTGGTGCCTGCACATTTGGGGTTGCTAGGTCTGGCTGTGTTAACTACTTCATCAGTATGTGATGCCCCCTTAAAGAACTTTCTTTGCTCTGAAGTCTAATTTATCTGATAGCCTTTTAAAAAATTAATGTTTGCAAGATATATATTTTTTCCATCCTTTTACTTTCAACTACCTATGCTGTTACATTTGAAGTAAGTTTCTTGTAGCCAGCATATAATTGAGTTGTTGGTGGTGATGGGTTAGTTTTTTTAAAATCCACTCTGGAAATCTGTCTTAATTGGTGCATTTAGACCATTTATATCTAAGGTAATTAATGATAGGTTAGGCTAAAGTCTCTCATTTTAATATTTATTTTCTATTTGCTCTAGGTTTCTCATTTCTGTTTCTCTTCTCTTGCCTTCTTGGATTAAGAGAACAATTTTTAGATCAATTCATTCACAGAGTTTTGAGTATGTCTCTTTGTCTAGTTTTCTTAGTGGTTGCTCTAGGCATGTGTCCCTGCCTACTATTATTGATGTTTTACTATTTTGAACCAAGTATCAAAACCCACTTCCACCTATGCCCCTCTGTCCTCTCCACTTTTGTTATTGTTGTGTCTGAGGCATCTTTTCTTTCCTTTTTTTTTTTTCCTACTCAATTTATTCATTTTTTTAAAAGATATTACATTAAAAAAATATGAGGTCCCCATTTGCCCCCACTGCCCCCACCCCACCACTCCCCCCACAGTAACACTCTTCCCCATCATCATGTCACATCCATTGCGTCTGGTGAGTACATCTCCGGGCATCGCCGCACCCCATGGCCTGTGGTCCACACCATAGCCCACACTCTCCCACGTTCCATCCAGTGGGCCATGGGAGGACATACAACATCTGGCAATTGTCCCTGGGGCACCACCCAGGACAACTCCAAGTTCCGAGAATGTGAGGCATCTTTTCCAAACAAGTTAATTTTATTGATACATATTGATAAAGCATAAAATCCACTCAAAGAGTATAATCAATGGTATTATGCACTCCAGAGTATTCACTCCACTTTTTAAATGTATTTATTTTGCAAAAATTGAGCTTGGCCTTAGATGTTAGTATGCCTTTTTATTCAAATATCAACCATGGCTTGAGAAATTCATGAGGATAGTCTGCTATATTTACCACTATTTTTTATCCATTTGTTGTTCTTCTTTCCTTTCAAAGGTTCAAGCCTTCTTTTGTTGTTTTTATTTTTTTGAAGAGCTTCCTTTAGCCATTCTTTAAGGGTTGGTCTGCTGGTGACAGATTTTTTTTATTTTTCCTTCATCTGAGAGTTTAAATTGCCTACATTCCTAAAGGACAGTTTTGTCAGGTATAGAATTCCTGCTTGATATTGTTTTATCTTCAGCACTTGAAAAGTATGCCACTTGCTGCTGATCTCTGTGGTTTGAGATGAGAGATCTACTGATATTTGAATTAGTATTTCCCTAAAGGTAATATGCTGTTTCCCTAAGTCTACCTTGAAGATTTTTCTTTATCTTTACCTTTCAGAAGTTCAATTATGATGTACATCAGCATGGATATCTTTGTTTTGTCCTATCTGGAGTTTGCTGAACTTTTTGAATGTAGGTTTTTGTCTTTCACCAAATTTGGTATGTTTTCAGCCACCATTTCTTTGAATAACTATTTAACCCCATCCTCTTTCCCCTCTTTTTTTTTTTTTGTGTGTGTGTGTGTGTGAAAATACTCTTGATTACTTTAATTTTTTCTTCTTTTTCTTTTAAATGTTACATTAAAAAATATGAGGTCCCATATACCCCCCATCCCACCCACCCCACCCCACCCCTCCCACATCAACAGCCTCTTCCCTCATTGCGGCACATCCACTGCACCTTGTGAATACATTCTGGAGCACCGCTGCACCACATGGACAGTGGTCCACACTGCAGCCCACACTCTCCCCAGTCCACCCAGTGGGCCATGGCAGGCCACACAATGTCCAGCATCCATCCCTGCAGCACCTCCCAGGACAACTCCAAATACTGAAAAGGCCCCCACACCATATCTCTTCTTCCTTCTCTCAACCATCAGCAGCCACCGTGGCCACCCTCTCAACGTCACTACTACAATTTCTTCCCTTACTAATCACAATAGTTCTCCAGCAGAACACCAGTAAGTCCACTCTAATCCATCCTCTATTCCTCCATCCTGTGGACCCTCGGATAGTGATGTCCCCTCCACCTCTAGATCGAGAGGGGGCTTGGATCCCACATGGATGGTGGATGCAATTCTGCTTGCAGCTGCAGGCGCTCTTGGCTCCCTGGAGTGGGGGTTGACCCTCTGCACCTCCCTGTCAGCTGGCCACGGCAAGTCCAACAAACCAGAGGGAGGAGCCGCCGTCTGCTGGGGCCCAGGATTCGAGGATGGTGAGAGTGATCCCCTCTTCTTTATAGGACTCTGATGCAGTAACAAAAGTCAGACCTTTAACATTGTCCCACAGACCGTTTAGGCTCCATTTATTTCTTTTGATCTATTTTCTCTCTGTTGTTCAGGTTAATTGATCTGTCCTCATGTTCACTGATTCTATTCTATACTATTTAGCATATTCAGTGTTTTTGTTTTGGTTATTATTTAGTTCTTAAATTTCAGTTTGGTTGTTTTCCATAATATCTTCCTTTGCTGAATCTTTCCATTTTAAAATTTGATTCAAGTGAGTTGTGATTTTTGAAGCAAATTTATGACAGTTGCTTTAAAATTCTTTTAGGTAATCTAAAATCTGGCTCACCTCAGTATTAAGTTGAACGTCTTTTCTCAAATCGTGACTGTCATGGCTCTTGGTATGGTGAGTGTTTCAGATTCCGAGGCTATTAAAAGCAAATACCATGAAATGGGTTGTCTTAAACAATGGGAATTGATTTAATGACAGTTTTGAGGCCATAAAATGTCCAAATCAAGGCATCGTCGAGGTGATGCTCCTCCCCAAGACTGTGGCTTTTGGGGTGGCTGCAGGTGGCCCTTGGTCCTCAGCTCGTCACATGGCAAGGCCCGTGGCGGCAGCTCCTGGCCTCTTCTCTTCTGGGTTCCATTTCAGCTTGTGGCTTTCTTTTCTCTCCCTCTCTCCTCCCCCTGTCCCTCTGTCCCTCTCTCCCCCATCTCTCCCTCTCCCCCTCTCTCTCCCCTCTGTCCCTCTCTCCCATTCTCCCCCTCTCTCACCCCCCATCTCTCCCTCTCTCTCCCCTCTCCCCCCTTCCTCTCTCCCTCTCCCCCCTCCTCTCCTCTGTCCCTTTCTCCCCCCATCTCTCCCTCTCCTCCCCTCTGTCCCTATCCCCCTCTCCCCCATCTCTCCCTCTATCCCCCCGTCCCTCTCTCCCTCTCCTCCCCTCTGTCCCTCTCTCCCCCTCTCCCCCGTCACTCTGTCCCTCTCCCTTCCTCCCTCTCCCTCCTCCCCCGTTTCCCTCTCTCCCTCCTCTTTCTCCCCCTCTCTCCCCCTCCCTCTCCCTCTCCCCCCTCCCTCTCTCATTCTGTTTATAAAGGACTCCAGTAAGAGGACTTAGATCCACCCCGATGAGGTGAGTCACACCTCAGCTGAGGCCGCCTCGTCAAAAGGCCCTACTCACAGTGGACTCGCACTGACAGGAATGGACTCGGTTTAAGAACGCTTTTCTGGGGTATATACAGCTTCAACCGCCGTGGTGAGTAAGCATTTACATCCTGGGTATCTGGACGCGGGATCCCGGGTAACCAGCTCGGCTCCAGGCTCGCCCGAGGTTCTGGCTCCTTCCGCCCCAGCTCGCTCTCCAGGGCCCCCAGCTGTTCTGGCCGCTCTGCCCCTGGGGTGCTGCCGGGCCCCGCCCACCTCCACTGCCCACCTGTGGGGAGGACGGTGCCTCGCGGGGCCACCGGGTTGCTGGGAGGCCCGTGCCATGGGTGGGGGCTGAGGCCCGGGCCTGGGTCTCCTGGTGGGAGCAGGAGGGGAGTTGGAGGGGCTGGGCCTCTGCAGGCGGCCCGGCTGCTGCTGCGGGCGTGGGGGGCAGGGGGCTCCCCAGCTGTGGGGGTTGGGGGGCCGGGGGGGCTGCAGGGGCTGGGGGGGCCGCGGGGACTGGGGGGTTGCGGGGGCCGGGGGGCCGCAGGGGCTGAGGGGGCTGTGGGGCTGCGGGGGCTGGGGGAGGCTGCGGGGACTGTACTGGGGGGGCTGTGGGGCTGCGGGGGCTGTGGAGGTTGTGGGGCTGGGGGGGCCGCGGGGGGCTGTGGTGGACTGGGGGGGGCCGCAGGGGCCGGGGGGCCCGGGGGGGGCCGGGGGCACTTGGGGGACTGTGTGGGTCTGCGGGGGCCGTGGGGACAGGGGGGGCCACAGGGGCTGGGGGGTCTGCGGGACCGTGGGGGCTGGGGGGGCACGGGGTCTGGGGGGGCTGGGGGGCTGCGCACACAGCCCACGCCCCCGGGCCCCGCCTGCCCCGGCCTCCCTGCTCCTCTCTCGTCGTCCCCCATGCCAGGCCCAGTGGCCTTGACTCCTTCCTGGGCCCGAGCCCCCCCGCGCCCACCGGCCGCCCACAGCCTGCTGCTCGCCTCCACACACCCCTCCGCCCCCCTCGCCCCTGCAGGCCCGCACGCGGCCAGGGTGCTGGACCCGGGCTGGGCCCTCGGCGCGTGTGTCCACGCCGGGTACGACTGGCTCTCGGCTTCCCGCTGCAGCCCGCGGCGCTGGCACATCCCCCCTGCCACGTCAGCGGCCGGGCCAGGCCGTGCTCTGCCCGTGGGGGCTGGGGCCAGTCCAGCCTCGCCCACGCCTCGTCCTGCACAACCGGGATGTCCCCACACACCGGCCGCACCTTGCACCCCCTGCAGGGAGCCCAGCCCGCCCCCACACCGTCACAGCGGGGGTCACCAGGGGCCGCTCACCGCAGGCCCCTCGTCCTGCCCCTTCCCGTAGCTTGCCTTGTGAGTGGCTTGGGGCAGGCAGGGTCCCCCGTCCCCACAACCCAGAGCACGTGCAATTCCGAAGCCAAGGTCAGAGGTGGGCCGGGCCTGCTGCCCCCGGGTCGGGCTGGGGCACCTGCCCACGTCTGCCCACGTCCGCCACGACCCGGCCCTGCAGCAAGGCACTGGCGAGGCTCAGACCAGGCGTGTTTCAAGTGATGCAGAAGAAGCCACGGCCTGGACACACGTGCCCGTTTATCAACTGGCTTAGAAAACGCTCTGGACTGCCGCGTCCAAAATCCCCTTCCCACACCCACTGCCCCGGAGGCCGTCGCTAAAGGACTTGCGAAGGGAGACAGACCTCGGTGAACGTGGCCTGGGCCGCACTGGCCGCCACACAGGGCCAGCCCGAGTGCTCTCCGGCCACCGGGCGCCCACAGCCTCCGGCGACGCTGGCCTGTGCCCTGGCCGGGGAGAGGGACGCGGGCTCAGGCCTGGCTGCCTCCAGGGGCCACTGCCGCCCACCGGAGGCCAAACGTGGATGGTGCCACCAATGTCCACAGCGGCTCAGCACGGGGCAGGGAGGCCTCGGTGCTCTCGGGTCCTGGAAAATGGGGTGAGGAATCTTGAGCAGCAAAGGGCCACTTGCCTCACAGTTTGGGGACGGTGGATCAGGATTTATTCTGATAAATGGCGTTTCATTGTTCTGGATGAGCAGGCATGGCAGGGGAGACCCGCACCCGCCAGCCCCGAGGCGTGGGCAGGCCATGGACGGCGATCCGGGGCTGCGGGGCAGGGGGCCTGCCAGCTACGGCCCTGCCCGCAAAGCAGAAGGCTCTGGCCTGAGCGCAAGGCCTTGGAGGGCACGGGGCAGAGGGCACTCCGGGCCCTCCCGGCCTGCCCGTGCCGACGCGGGGTGTCCTTTCCTGAACCCCCACCGCTCAGTCTCTCACTTAGCCCCCGTCCCTGTGGAGCTGGGGAGGGGAGGCAGCTGCTTAGGGTCTGGTGGTGGTGAGCGTGGCACAAAGGCCTGAAGGGCAGGGTGGCCGAGGATGCCACTTAGAATTAGGGAGTCCTCGAGGCTTAGGGAATGCTGGAGCTGGAGCCTGAGCCATGGAGTGGGAGCTGAGTGGAGCTGAGTGGAGGTCAGTGGAGCTGAGTGGAGCTCAGCAGAGCTCAGAGGGCGCTCAGTGGGCGCTTAGAGCTCAGTGGCGCTCAGTGGGCGCTTAGAGCTCAGTGGCGCTCAGTGGGCGCTTAGAGCTCAGTGGCGCTCAGTGGGAGCTTAGAGCTCAGTGGCGCTCAGTGAGCGCTTAGAGCTCTGTGGCGCTCAGTGGGAGCTTAGAGCTCAGTGGCGCTCAGTGGGCGCTTAGAGCTCAGTGGCGCTCAGTGGGCGCTTAGAGCTCAGTGGCGCTCAGTGGGAGCTTAGAGCTCAGTGGCGCTCAGTGGGCGCTTAGAGCTCAGTGGCGCTCAGTGGGAGCTTAGAGCTCAGTGGCGCTCAGTGGGAGCTTAGAGCTCAGTGGCGCTCAGTGGGAGCTTAGAGCTCAGTGGCGCTCAGTGGGCGCTTAGAGCTCAGTGGCGCTCAGTGGGCGCTTAGAGCTCAGTGGCGCTCAGCAGGAGCCGGAGAGGACCTGTGGGGAGCCCTCACTTGCAGGGGCTGCGCGTGTCAAGACGTGGAAGCACACGGGGTGCGGTGGAGAGTGCGTGGTGGGGAAGCCTGAGCAGGCAGGAGCTGCGCTGTTTTGCACCCACAACTGCTCCCTCTGCCTGGAGGGATGCAGGTGTGAGGTGACGGCACCCCAGGGGGTGGGGGGCGGGCAGTTCTGGATGACCTGGGATTTCCTGAGCTTCCGCACTGCCCAGGGGATGGAGCAAGGCCAGGGGCTCCCGGGAGCATGACTGTCGTACGCTGAGCCTGGGGCCACAGTCGCCCCTCGAGGCTGCCCAGCAAACTGCCCCACAGGAGCAGGCGGACCAGCCTTCCAGCGGGAGCGCCCCTCTGCCACGTGACTTGGGGACGCTGACACCAAGCTTGCTGGAAAGCCCACCGCTGAGCTCTGATGTGAGCAGCCTGGCCACACCAACCGAAAACGAAGGAACAGCAGCACATTTCCAATGATCCCAAGGTCCGGCTCCCTGGGGCCACTGGGTCCAGCAGGGTCCTGTCTTCCTGGACGTTGGCGCAGGCTGCCCGCCGCCTGCCCGGCCCCCAGGGAAGGGCCCATCTGCAGTAGACAAGGAGGCCCGACGCAGCACTGCCCTCGTCCCAGCCAGGCTCCGGCCTCCTTCGGCGAAGCAGGGGCCGAGGCACGGACCCTGCGGTGGGATCCACAGGGCAGGCCCCACCGTCCCCGGTAGGGCCACCTGGTGATGTCCCCTTTCCTCACCACCAGCCTAACTAGCAGTTTACTTGCTTTACTGGCCTTTGCCAAGAAGAACTGGCCACGGTGCCCTGGCGCTCTGCGGTCTGTGCCTGTCTCACGGCTTCACTTCCGTCTGTGTCTCTGTCTGTTTACTCTGGGCTTACTTTGCTATTCCTCAAGTGGAAGCTACACAGCAGGTTTTAGACCTTCCTTCTTCTCTAGTTCAGGCATTCAAACGCACGAACCTCTCTTAAAGCGTCTTTGCACAGCACACGCTGGATGGCCTCGCCTGCCCGCCTGACCGCCAGCCCCCGGCGCCGAGGCCATGCCTGCCCTGCGCGGTGCCCTTTCCCGCGCTCTTGGCAGCCGGCGCCGCCTTCTTCTCAGGCTCGGCTTAAACCTCCCCTCGGAGGAGCCGGCGCTGTGCTCGCCCGCCCAGTTCCCTCACGCTCCCCTCCCTCTAACTGGGGTTCTTCCCCGCAGACGCTGCTGTGAGCACAAGCGCGTGCCCAGGGCCGGCCCAGCGTGTGACGCCAGGAGACCCTTAGCAAGTGGCCGGTTGAGCCCAAGAATGTCTCCTGGCAGAGAGCTGATGATGGACAGGAAGAGACCCCGACTGCCAAGCACGTAAAAGGAGCTTCCACCGCCCTCTGCCCTCTGCCGTGTGCCCGGGTGACACCTGCCTGTCTAGTGATCTCGGGGTTGACGAGGCTCCATGGCTCGGGGCGTGGAGACGCTGGTGGGCGTTCCTCGCGTCTGACCGCAGCGCGCCTCCTGCTGTCCCTCCGAGGGGCTGGTCTGTACGCGTGGGCTCGTCAGGCAGCGACGTGCTTCCCCGGCAGGGGAGCCGTGACGGCCGCCCTTTACCAGCCCTGACTGAGCGTGGAGCCAGCACTTGGCGCGTTCTCAGCATTCTCTCTTTTAACCTGAGCAGTAACTCCCTGCGGTAGAGATTGTTTCCATTTAACAGGGAGAAAACATCTTGGCTTTCTACGTCTCTCATTTGAACTGGATATGTCTTGATTTTCTTGAGACTAATTCTTGTCTTTTTCACTATCCAACTAATCTGAGGTACATAAAAGTTTAACTTAAAGTTTCACTGAAGTGCTACTCCCAAAGGTTCATGAAGTTTAGTTTTTCTGAAGTCACCTACAATCCATTAGAACTGCTAGTCAAGTTCATTGATTTATCAAAAAAAAAGAGCCAAGGCAAGCAGCAAACCTGTTTGCACTTAGCTTGTTTCCCTCGGCCCTGAATAGTGTCGCCTCGTTTATAGGCTACTGGCTGTCGACCACTTGAGGTTTCTATGGATCCGATGCCCAGGAATCTGCGCTGCGCTTTAAGCCTCCTGCACGCTGCTCCAGGAGGATAAATGCACCGTGAAATCGAACCACTCAAAACCAGTCAACGACCGCACTGACCACTAGGAAACCAGGGCGTGACTGGGGGGCAACACAGCACCAAGGGCAGAGCCGGCGGGAGCTTTCCAACCTTCTCACGAGAAACAGTGACACCCTGTGGGGAGCAGAGGGAAGTCCGTACGGCACAGGCGGCTGCCGGGCCGTTCCGCAGGCACCGAGCGTGAGGCCCCGTTCATTCTCTGGTTGTGGCTGATGATTTCCTTCTCGGAAAAGAGGCTGCAGACAGGCTCAGGTGGCGCAGTGCCCAGAGGCCGCTGAGGGCCTGTGGTCTACGTGGAGAGGCCTCCCATCGGCGAGAAGGCGGCAAGAAGGCAGCGAGGCGCACACGCTCAGCCCTGGCTGCACAGAGGCAAGACTGCAGGACAAAGGCAGAGGAGCCGCTTTAACCCGAGACGCCCGCGCCCTTCCTCTAAAGAAACAAGCTTCCCAGACAATTTGCTGAGAAAACCTCCTTAGGGAAGAGGGCAGCGGGCCAGAGCCGGCGGCCGTGCAGAGCAGCTCCTCGTGCAGCACCTGCACCTGCTTGACCGAGGCAGAGCCAGCTCTTGGACGCACGTACAGCTTGGAAGAGAAAGGGCTCTCCTCATCATATTGACGTGGTAACACGCGTGTGTGTTTTCACAACGTACGGGTTACCAGGCCAGCGAAACTCCTTAGCGGTCTAAGTCTCACAGGGCAGCTTCTACACGTGTGTATAGACGGTTATTGAATTTCAGTGATTTTACAAATATAAAAGGGATGGGAATTTTAAGGACATTGTTTACCTAATGGCAATGCCTTTTGAGAACAGTTATATCAGCAGTCACAGCGGACTTATGTACAAAAATATTTGCGTTTCTCCAATGTGGTTTTAAACTGTTAGGAAACTGGCTCTTTATGTAAAATTCATACTTAGGAGTTTCTACTGTAAAGAGAGATGTGACTTGAGCAGGAGGCAGCTCCAGAGCAGGCCCCGTGCGTACCCCAGCAGGGTGTGTTCACCAGCACTTAATGCAGCAGCAGCGCACAGACACGGACGTTCTGCCTCTCGATTTTATTGCATTTAAGTAGGAGTGACTTTTTATATTGCAACATCAAAGAAAGAACATGAATGCCAGGAAACTGCAGAATATTAAATAAACTTTCATTTCAATTCTCAGAACACCAAAGTAAGAAAATCCTTTATGGGAACTGTGGAAAATAATTAGAAAAGAAAGGGCCGCCTTTGCCTCCTCCTGTGTGGATGCAGGTCCCCGCGTCGCCTGGGGCGGAGGCTCCCTTCCGGGTGGGGGGCGCCCGACGGCCGCGCGGCCTCAGGAGCTGAGCTTGGAGTAGCTGGGGGGCGAGAGCTTGCGCTTCAGGTACTTCAGGACGTACAGGGGGAGGCAGCTCACCACGGTGACGGCAGACACCTTCCACAGGAAGGCCCCGGTCGTGATGAAGGCCACGTCTGCGGGAAAACACAGGGGAGGGCGTGAGAGGCGGCCCGCGGCCTCTGCGACACTCCAGCCCCAGGTCCGCCGGCGCCGTCACCGGCAGGTCTGCTGAGGCGCACGCGGTCGTCACGGCCGTTGTCTGACCCACACAGCACAGATAACCAAGTCCTCTTTAGCAGAGTGAGTGAAACCAGGGCACTGCGAGCTGAGATGACTGACATCACCACACCCCGACGGCGGGAGACGAGACCGCGTAGCACCCTGAGGCCCTGGGTGCTGTGCGGTCAGTGCTCGCGGCCACCTGTAGGCGGAACCTGACGGTGCTCAGGCCGCTCAGGCTAGGCTTTTCTTGTCTTTTTTAAAGGTATAGCAGAATTTACTGGCGGTCTGGGTGGCAGGGGAAGTGAGCAGCACAAACCTCCAGCGACAGCTGGACTCAAAGTGCCTCTCAGCCCAGAGAAGTTCCCACCGGCCACCCTGTGAGGGACAGAGGCCTTCTTTATTCATGTGATAAAGCTGCAGTGGGAGTGACTGGGCTGTTTAAGGTTCTCATGAGAAGAGGCACGTAAACCCCTGATTTTATTAAAACATGGTTCAACCCTACATTTAGTAGAAACCCCTTTTCACAGTTGCAGGAAGATGGGATTAAAAATCTGCCTGGGAGTTGTAGCGTTTGGGAAAACCCTAGCTCAGGGACAGTGAGCTGGCTCCACAGAGCACGGGAAGCCACGGGCTGCGCTGAAGCATCCTCGGAAAGCTGTGAGCGCATTCTCCAGGGGCTGGGTCACTGCAACTTAAAGGCAAACACTTTTCAGGGGTGATGGAGCGTTGCCTCATGGGTACGTATGCGCGTCTTGTAGGCAGACTCTGCCGTGAATAGGCACGCCCCCTGGGTAGGCCCATAAGCAACTGGAAGGCAAGTCAACAGGAGCTCGGTGTTACAGCAGGTAGGACAGCACATGCTCGACAGCGTCTCATGTCAGAGTGAGTGGGAAACAGTAAGTTACTGGCCGGCAGGCCTTACCAGGTTACCGTCTCTCTCAGTGTTGTTTTGCTAAGTTTCTATACTCTTGGAAAGAAATGATAACTTCACCTACCTAAGAAAGCTCCAAAAGACACTCTGCCTACACCTGTTCCAAAACAAAACAGAAACAAAGAAAACAAAAGGATGGGGTAAGGGAGACAGTAGGATATTTTCAGTGGTTACCTAACGAATAAAGAAACCCATTAAGAAGCAATAAAAAGGCAAGTGCAGCTCTGGTTCTACTCTCTTCATTTCACCGAGCATTAGAATTTCTTAAACATAACTGAAGTGTAGTGATGAACGTACCTAGCGTAAAGGCACACACCCAAGCCTTCCCCATGGGGTCTCAACCTAAGGAAGGAGGAAGGCTCCGCTCCCGCCCTGCGGTGCGTATCCCTGTGCCCATGGCGCACCGAGGGGCTCTGGACCTAGCCCTGCAGGCATCAGCACGTCAGGCTCCCTGCAGACCCGTCCTCTGGGGAGCAGGGTAGAGCGGAGGAAGTGGGGGTCCAGCCCGAGCCCCCAGGACCTGTGAGGGCGTTTTCAGGACTTGGAGTTGTCCTAAACGTTTCTGTAGCTTTTTAAATTCGTGTTTGCTCCTTACACCAGCCACAATGCCTGTACTTGTCTTCCCAATTTTAGTACTTGGCTTGACTTGAGCTCTGCAGATATGGCCAAACGGAGGGGCCTGTCCATTAAAACAAAATGTCCCAGAAGGAGCCCACCTCTCCCCCAAGCCAAGTCTATTAATTCATGTTCACGTAAGAAAATAAACTACACTCTTATTTTTAAAACAAAAAAATAATATAATTTGAAAATAGCCATTGCTTATGTGCCATTGCTATTTTCTTTTATGTTCCTTTTAAAACAAAACTTTTTGGCTTTTTATATTTCACCTCTCCTTATATTTGCTATTGACTACACATTTGCATGTGAATTCACTCACCTTATACGTTATTTTTCTGCCATTTAAAATATGTTATGGAAGAGAATTCATAAATTCCCATCACTGACCCTAAACAGACGTTCACTTTTTAACTGGTGGATCTGGTGGGAAGGACAGAGAGGCCCCACAGAGTGGCCGAATGCATAGTGAATTTGTGCAAAAATGATTTTATAGTATGCGGCTTGACTCCACCAATACAAATACCAGGATCTTTCTCTAGAAGCCCAAAAGACAGCTGATGTGTTTCATGGGCTGTGCACTAGCAGGACACAGATGTGGACCTCCAGTGTGCCAGGACCACCACTCCACCCCTAGGATGGACGCTGTGGTGCCAAGTGAGCTGGGACCTGGCGCCAATCTGCCGGGTGACCTGACCAGGGCGGGCCTGATGCCCCTGACGAGGGCGGCGATGTCTCCCAACTCGGGGTTCTGGGGGCGTCCAAGGTCCCCGTCCGCCTCCAGGAGCCCCGCCTCCCCGGCCTGCTGCTCCAGCCACGCTCCTACACTCATCCCCGCCACCCCGCCCTGAGGAGCTCCACTGCGCCCTCTCGGCCGGCGGAAACGCTGCCACTGCCGAGCCCCAGCCTGGGCGGACCCCGCGTCTGTGACCCACGCTCACGCCAGCCTCCTCGTGCCCTGGCCTCAGCACGCACACTGCGCGTGGGGACAGCCGCGGAGCCCACGGGGCCTGACAACGGGCAGCGCCAGCCCCAGGCCCCCCGAGCTGGGCAGGCGCGTGGTGACTCCTGGGAAGCCCCGCTGCGCACCCTGTCCAGGTGTTGGCTCGAGCGGGCGCTTCGACCTCCCAGGACTGAGGCCCGTGGGCGCTGCTGGCCTCTGGCCGATGGGCGGGCTCTCAGGCTCATGGCCTGCCCACGCCACCCAGAGCCTGGATGCGCACCCTGAGTCCTGGCCATGCTGGAGCCAGCACCCCTTCCTGAGGAAGAGAACCCTGCCAGAGGGTGCCTCCCCCCTCAAAAGCCTTTTAGGAGCGAAATGCCGAAACCAAGCGCAATCCTTTCTGCTGAGAAACCCCACTGGCACCCAGGAGAGGGGATGTGAGGACACTGCCCTGAGAGAAGCCACACGTGGTAACCGGCTTCTTCCCCTCCTGCAGAGCTGCTCAGCGGGCGCCTGCCGCCTCAGCCGCGCGTGGTCCCAGGGCTTCGTGCTCTCCAGAGGCGGGCGAGGAGTGCTGCCTCCGATGGCAGGGCTCCACCTCGGGGCCCCCTGCGGCCTCCAAGCGTCCTTCTGGAGGGGAGACGCCCTGCCCGCTCCTCTCGGAGGCCGCGGAAGCTCTACCTGGACTGTGGTCTCACTGCACCCGTCTCCCCAGAAGCCCTGTGCACAGGCGCCCTGTCTTCCTGTCCCCTTTGTGTCATGAGGTGCGGTCGCCTGGCTGCCCAATTGCTTCTGTGGAACCCAACGCCACTCCAGTTCTCGGCCCTTTCTCCAGGATAGTTCTGCTCCTCCTCAGAAGCTTTTGGCATTTTTCTGTAACCAGTTTTTTTCTGAAATCTCAAGAAAATTCTGCCTTGGTGTCAATCTTTTTCACTCATTGGGTTGGAAACTTGGTAGGGCCTTTAAATCTGCAAAGTCATATACTACAGCATTGGGAGTTCTTGCATTAGTTCTGACCCTTTACTTTCTCTTTCGGATGCCTCTCAGTCTCCCCGGGGGCCCTCCCTGGATGAACCTATAATTTTCTTAGTTTTTCATCTGCCCCCCCCCGCCCCCCTTAACTGTCTGGGAGAGCTCTTGATTTTATTTTCCAACCCTTCCATTTTGGCTTTGTTATCATACTTTTAATTTCCAAGAAGTTGTTCTTGTTCTCAGCACACCATTCCTGCTTAGTGGGTATGGGCCTTTCCTCTTCTGCTCTCCGTTGGTGTCTGCTTCCTCCAGGTTAATTTTCCTTCGCTGTTTCGCTCTCTTCCTCAGTGGCTTCCTTCAACTCGTCTATCTGCCATTACGAGCCGGCCATGCCCAGGCCGTGGAGGCTTCCTCTGTCCAGGCGGGGCTGGTCCACCAGGCCTATCAGAGTGACCCGCCAATGAGCCAGTCCTTTTTCACTTCAGATGTCAGAATCTGGAAATCTCTTCTCTGGATCTGCTCAGTTTTCTTGTGAAGAATTCTGCCTTAGAAGTATGCCTGTCTGGTTCACTCTTGAATCTCATGTCACAGCACCAAACCTGGTAAATAATGGCCCCTAATAAACATGAAAAGAATTTAATGGAAGGCTTTGCTTATGCGGAGAAAGGTAAGACTAGGGCTGGTCTGAAACGTGACTTCGTGTTCACTTACCGACGGAGGCGCACAGCGAGGAGGCTCGAGTCACAAGAGCCCTGAATGAGCCTGCGCTCGAACTCTGGCTCTGCCACACACACTGGCTGAGGGACCTTCGCACACGAGGAACCAAGAAGCTGGTGCGTCACTGACAGCGCAGGGAGGACAGACAGCAGCTGTGACGGTTCGGCAGGTGACGCTGTTTGCTGCCTTGTCGCAGGGCCCAGCACAGAGACGGGCTGGCAAGGCTCTGGCTGCTCTGAGGAGCGTGGGCAGGCCACACTCGTCCCTCACGGAGAGCCTTCTGGAAAGTTTATTTTCAGACCAGGACAGGCAGGCCTCCGTGTGGCCTCAGTGCTCTCAGGCAGGGCCTGGACTAGCTGCCCAGCTTGGACATGGGAATTGACCGTGTTGTCCTGTTGCTCCAGGCCCAGCCACTCTCGGACGCACAGACCTGGGGACACCAGCCTCACCGCCGACACCATGTTCCTTCCCTTCTTGGTCCTGATTTTAAAAACCCTCAAAGGGGAAGCGCACTTGGCCCAGTGGTTAGGGCGTCCGTCTACCACATGGGAGGTCCGCGGTTCAAATCCCGGGCCTCCTTGACCTGTGTGCACCTGGCCCATGTGCAGTGCTGATGTGCACAAGGAGTGCCCTGCCATGCAGGGGTGTCCCCCACGTAGGGGAGCCCCACGCGCAAGGAGTGCACCCCTCAAGGAGAGCCGCCCAGCGCGAAAGAAAAAACCCTCAAAGTAATCTTACTCCGTCTCAGCCACACCGATCGATTTTGAGATTACACGGGCATTATCTAGTGAAATGGCTTTTGGAATTCTCAAACTCTGGTAGGGGGCGTGCTGCAGCTGGTCAGGGCTGGGCTGGGTCACTGGTTGTCAGAATGGCACGGCTGCTGATTGGGGGAGAAAAAGCCTTGGACATGAGGAGGGGCGGAGAACTGCACTGTACACGGGAAGGGCGCACTGCTCAACAGCACGCAACCCGCAGCTGAGTTTTCTAAAGGAGGGACGGGAGGGGGTGGCTGGCCCTGCGCTGCGTGGTCCCCCTCTTGGGGGATCCTGAACTTGGGAGGAGAGAAGGGTCAGGAGGTTTGGTGAGCGCCTGGCGGTCGGGCCTGTCCTGGTCTGTGATGGCCTGAATCTGCAGAAGACGATGCCCAGGAGGTTACCCGCATGCGACCCGACGCTCCCCCAGTGCTGGTGGGCGCGGCCCCAGTTCTCATTCAGCTACAACGGCTTCAGGCCAGGAAGGCAGGGAGGGCCCCAGCTGGGAGGCGGACCTGGAGTCACCGAGCAGGTGTGACGCACTGCGGCGGGCAGGAGCAAAGCCTGAATCGAGCGAGACGTGGAGCGTGTCGGCTGCGACTCCACCCTGACGTCCCGGGAAGGCACGGAAAGACAGGCGTCCACTCGGGCTGCTCCTGGCCGAGGCGCTCCACCCGCTCGGTGGCGGGCCTGGTGAGCGCAGGTCTCTGCTGGGTCCAGGGAGGGGGCGAGCCAGGGGGACCCTGGCGCTGGGTGCCCAGCTGCGTCGCGCCGCGGGCCTCCAGGAGGCCGTTAGCTGTCTCGAGGACGAAAAAGCCCAAACAAGGTACCTCCGGAGGAATTCTCGGAGACCAGCACAGCATTACTGCCTTTTTGAAAACCAAGATGGTGAAAGTCTTAATTTTATGAATTATTACAAAGAGTTAAATCCTTCGAAAAACACACGTTTGGTGCTGCAAGGCCCTCTTTGTTGACTAAAAAGTAATGGCACAAACTGTTTAACAGCCAGTAACAAGTATTCCCAAAGAGTTTTAAGCCAACTTACCAAAATACTCGTTGAGCAGCGCGAGCGAGGCCACGTAGCAGCCGAGGCTGAGGAGCTCGGCCAGGGCCATGAGCCAGTGCCAGGTGCGGACCGCCAGCGCCACCATGAGCAGCTCGGTCAGCACGAGCGCCGTGAAGGAGATGAGCACCACGTGCACGAACTCCGCCTCGAAGAGCAGCAGCGCCCCGAACATGAGTACGCCGCCTGCGGGCGAGCAGGGCGTGAGCCGCTTCCTCCAGGGGTCACGAGCCGAGCCCGCGCCGGCAGGAGGCCCACCAGGGAGCGGCCCCCGGCCCCCAGGGAGCGGCCCCCGAACCCCTGGGAGCGGCCACCCACCCCCTGGGAGCGGCCCCCGACCCCCTGGGAACGGCCCCCGACCCCCTGGGAGTAGCCACCCACCCCCTGGGAACAGCCCCCGACCCCCTGGGAACGGCCCCCGACCCCCTGGGAACGGCCACCCACCCCCTGGGAACGGCCACCCACCCCCTGGGAACGGCCCCCGACCCCCTGGGAATGGCCACCCACCCCCTGGGAGCGGCCCCCGACCCCCTGGGAATGGCCACCCACCCCCTGGGAACGGCCACCCACCCCCTGGGAACGGCCCCTGACCCTGCCCCCCCTGGAGGGCGGCCAAGGTGGGGGCACGTGGGCCACCCCTAAAACTCGACTGAGGAAGTAGCACGTGCCGCCAGCTTGACCAGCCACCAGCAAGGCTCCGCGACCCACTGTCTGGGGCGGCGGCCCCTGGCCTTGGCGGGACCGAGACCGAGTCTCCCGTCAGGGGCACCCTGAGATCTTGCCCGGCCATGCCTGCAGAGAGGCCGCCCGCGATGGCAGGTCACGTGACTCAGATTGCTCAGACTTGCCCCGTGGCACAGAGAGAAAACCCTTGAGCCAAGAACATGATGTGTCAGTGCCGGTCAACGTTTTTCTGGATTAGCATTCAATTAAAACCAGGCAGCGGCTCCCAGGTGACCCGCTCGGTGTAATAACTGCGACCACGCCGCAGGGCCAAGAGGCCTGTTCCGACTGCGGAGTGTCCGCGCACACGGGGGCAGAGAGCAGGGCTCAGGGCTGGCACAGCGCTAAACTTCTGGGCTTCCAGCGCAGGTGAAAGCCGCGCGGCTGCGAGGACGAGAGCCGGCCCAGCAGGACGGGGCCCTTACCTTGGTAGACGCTGATCAGCACCCAGGTGAGGAAGGTCTTGAAGGACAGGGCTCGGCCCTAGGGCAGAGAGGGGGCCAGTGAGAGGGCGCGCGCCCCCTGTGCGCCTTCAAGTCGGCAGCGCAGCCGCCTCGGGGCCCGGCCCCTGCCGGGACTGGCGGCCCTCAGTGCTCCAGGGACACCTGAGCTGGGCACCCCTGCACCCTGAGGAGCACCCACCTGTGGGCATTCCAGGGGTCAACAGACACATTGAAACACTACAGGATAAACATTTTCTTTGTAATAAAAATAATTTACCCTTATTTTTGGAGAACAAATATTTCTATATTAACTTTTGGGGGAAAAAAGTGGAAAAACTGCAGCAGTTTCCTCAGATTAAAAAAACACAAAAGGTAGACTGCTCTTTCCTAGGAACAGCCTGTCTTTATTTTTTCTTAAATTCCATCTGGAATAGATGTCACAAATTCAAGAAGTGCAAGCAAGATTGTCTCCTGTGAACGGCCCTCAGGTGGCCCTGCTCGGGGACGGGGCCCGTCCTCCGACCACTCCTCACGCGCCACGGGGGCCGTGCGGGCCGAGGAGCCCGCGCTCCTGACTGACTGACCGTCTGCGGCCCAGCGCCCGCCTGGGGAGGCCCCCCCGGAGCTGAGGCCGGACACGGTGACGACGCTGCCACGGCAACCGCCCGCAGAAGCCGGGCCGCCGATGCCCCCTGAGGACTCCGGGAAACACACACACGTGGACACGTCATGCAGGTGCCCAGGAGCATCCCACAAACGCCGCTGTTGTTAGGGTCACAGACTTCTTTTACACATCAACCCACAATAGGAAAACTAATCAAGCACGTTTTCAGAGAGAGTCGCTGCCTGAAGGCCACAGGAGCCACACCAACACGCGGCCGTTTAACTTGCTCTAGGAAGTGAGAGCTCTGGGGCTGTGGGGCGCTGCACACTGGCCGCAGGGCGCACGGCTGGCCATCCCGGGCCATCCCGCCAGCACGCGCCCGCCTTGGCCACTGGCCCTCCATTTTACTTCAGCACTATTCTCGTTTCCAGAATTTACTCTGCCCTCTCAATTCAGTTTTTCTGACCCTACTAGAACAAAGGAAAATGACTGTTTTTCTTGCAATCCCACAATTACACTGATTTGGGGGAACAATCATATAGGTACATAAAAGATGCAAACCCACGAGGAAAGAAAGCCCCTGAAGGGCACCAGGACCCACCCTCTGAACAGAGGTCATTGAGCACACGCAAGAGTCACTGAAAGAAACCTCAGGTGACAGGGGCCTCGGCATTTCTGACTTTGGCAGAAAGGGGGGCGGGGAAGGAGGCAGCTCCGCTGATGGGGTGGGAGCAGGTGGCCCAGGAAGGCGCTCAGCAGGTGCTGGTCCTTCCCTGCAGCTCGCGCAACTGCCACTGCTACTTCTGTATTAATGGTTTGAAATTACAGTTATTAATTTCTTAAAGGTCTTATTCTTTCCCTCTTTTTTTTAAGGAAGTACCCGAGATTGAAACCAGGACATACATGGGAGGGAGGTGCTCAACCACTGGGCTACACCTGCTCCCCTTTTCCTTCACTCTTCTACTTTTTGTGTGTCTAAAGAGGATAAACTCAATTTCACTCAATTAAGTATAACTCTCAGACTATGTAATGACTTGTAATATTACTGGACAGGCTATTTCTGAACAGACTAAGCAGGAACTGGAAACGGTATTAGTGTACCTGCCGGGGGGTCACTGTCTGACTCACCTGTCTCCAGGTTCGGGGCAATAGTTGAAAAGCTATTATAAAGCCTCAAAACTTAGGAGGCCAGGACTGGAGTTTTATGAACACAGTTTTATGAATTGCAGAGGCAGTGTACCCAAGGACGAATGAAAAGGATCTTCTTAGCTTGGACTATTGTTTACATTTTGCTTTGAGCTGACTTTAGGGAATTCAGAGCAGAGCTGCTCCCTGCGCCCTTCCCTGGCCCGGCTGGAGCCTGCGCCCAGCCCTGCTGCTTCAGCGCTGCCTGGGAGCCCAGCTGTGGCTTTTTGCCTCTCCTTGTCCCTAGTGGCCTTGAAACTTCAGAACCACAGGCCAGTGATTCTGTGGACTGCTCCTTAATTTGGTTTTGCTCACGTTTCCTCATCATCAGTGAACATAAATGAAGAGAAGCATCGGTGGGACGGCACCTTGGAGGGGTGAGAAACATTTTATGAATGGTGTCCCGACTTCAGGATAATGAACTACTCTAAACTTTTGATGGCGTGAACAAAAAGTGAGAAGATACTAACAGCACAGAATTTACTGATTCAATGGCCGTGGTTAGTGATGAAAATGCTCCTTTGTTAGAAACTCGTGACCCTACAGATACATTCTTGTTATAGAGTTAGTTAGATAGCCACAAAGGAAAATGCTGATAGGCACCATGTAAACCCTTAGAAACAGCCCCTAAAGCGTTCTACTGCCCGGGCGGGAGGCCACCTGGCACACCAGCTGGGACCTGCTCTGGTCTAAACTGAGCAAGGACAATGATTTCCCAGGACTCTGTCCAGGAGTGGCACCGCATGCACGGAGCACTGACGCAGCAAGACGATGCAACAAAAACAAAAAAGAGACACAGATTCCACGTGCCACATGACAAGAACGCAAGTGGACACAGAAGAACACACAGCGAATGGACACAGAGGGCAGACAACGGGGGGAGGGGGAGAGAAGGGGAGAAAAATAAAATACATCTTAAAAAAAGAGGAAAAACACAAACTGCTAAATTTATAAGTATGAGCAACAGCTTCATACAGTTTTTGGATCTTGGATGCTGTTCTGCTTTGCGTGATGATGAGGCTTCAGCACCCAAGAGGGTCAGCCAGGGCGCTCCAGTACCACGCGCTAAGAGCTGCTTGATACTACACCTCATTCTTACATCTTATTTTATACTACATTGGTTTGCTTTAGCTTGTCCTGATTATAAACATAATATGGGGTTTTATATTTTTTAATAGGTTCTTTAAGATCTTTTACTCATCAGTTCCTTACACCAGCCCTGCACACATTCCAGGCACTGGGTCCCTTATCTGCTTGTCGGTGGTGAGCTGGCCTAGATATCTGATACCTGTATACCATCTACTGGAGGTATCTTCCAGTATACCATACTATGACAGCCTTAAAAATCTGAATCAGTAATTTCAGGTTATCAACTGTAAACCTAAATTCAATTGTGGGTTAGTAGATTCTGTTCTAAGTGTTGATTCAGGAAATGTCAAAGTTAGAACAACTTGCACTCGGAGCACCGAGCCTTTCTCCCACCCTGTGTCCATATTTTTTCCATGCCATTAAATAAAAGTGTTCCCATAAAACTGTGACAATCTCAAAGCCTCCTGTAAGAAAACGTTCATTTCACAGAACCTAGTTTTAAACCAGTGGACGACCTCTCCCTGGCCTTCGGGTAAACGGACCCCGGGGACCGTTTCCTCGGCCGCGCCACTGCTGTGACAACACCAGGCCCCCCTCGTTTCTGAGACACTTCTGAGAGCCACAGCTAGAGAGCGGCTTGGGAATGCACCAGGACGCCCTGCTGCACGCATCGTGCCTTCCCAGCGGTGCACTGCCAGGTCCTGCAATAAGTCAGCAAGAACCGCTCCCCTAAACGTGCCTGCGAAGCAGCGGTGACGCGCATGTGCTGGGTGCTGGGTCGGCAGTGCGCGCTGCTCACGCCCTGCGAGGCACAGGGGTCTACTGGCCAGATTCAAAGAGCTCCACGGGTGGTTTAGAGCATCCTTCCAAATTATAATTTTTGTAATGTAGAACTTTATTTTGAGCATTTGGAAAAAAATTGTTTCCCCTGAAGCTAACTTAAAATGAAAATCCCAAAAATAACTAGGGGAAATAAAAATGTCTGCAAAGGCAGAAAAAAAGCACAGATGATTCAAAAAGCCCTCGCCCCGCCTCACGAGCGCGACTTCCCCCAGCAGTGACCGCAGACCGCCCCACCCGGCGCGCGCCGGAGCCCACCTTGGTGAGGTCCTTGTAGAGCTCGGGGTACAGCATGGCCATCTCCGGCTGCACGTCCTGGTCCAGCACGAGGGAGAAGACGGGGAACATGGTGTAGATGGTGGCGTACCTAATGAGAACAAGGCTCGGTCAGCGCGGGCGCGGGACACACTACGCGCACTCCTCAAGACCAGGAACACGGAAAGCTGGCACGAAACCCCCAGGACACGACCACGCAAACAAGCCAAGCCGGAGGCAGGATCTAAGCAAAACAGAGACTAAACGAGCGAGTTGGCCACTCAGAAGGCTGGTGCCAAACGCCTGACCATCCGCCCCAAGCACTGCGGCCTCTTCTCTGCACAGCAGGATCTTTTTCCTAATTAAACCCCAGGTTGAGCTGGCTGTGGCCCCCCATGTGGCTGTGAGAGAGCAGCGCTCCCACGGGCCCTTTGCCCGTCCCCAGTGGCAGCGTCCTGCAGAGCCGGGTGCTAGTCCACCCAGGACAGCTCGGCCGTGGGTATGGACGAGGCCCTGGGCGCCCCGGAGCCTCCCGCTGCCCTTGATGGACACGCCCTGAGTCCCGCTGTCTCCGCCGGTCCACTGTCCACCTGCATGACTTCCTCACTTCGCCCTCACTATGGAAGGAACCACGCGGCAGGCAGGCTCCAGGGCGGACCTGTCCGGCAGCACAGCCCAGGACAGCGCCCGCCGCCGCAGCCGCAGCCAGGTCCTCCTCCTGCCGAGCGCGCTCTGGACAGAACCGGGCATGCCAGCTTGTTTCACGCGCACTCAAGGCCATCGGGGCAGCTTCCAGTTGGATGCTATTAGGAGGGATAAAACTGCCAAATCCATTTTCCACACAGATTTTTGTGTAAACGTCAGCTTTCCTTTCGCTGGGGTAAATGCTCAAGAGCGCTGCTGCTTGCTGGGTCACCAGTGGAGACGTGTTCCGTTTTCTTAAGAAACTGCTCACCTGTCTCCCCTCAGCTACGCGGCTGGGCAGGTGCCCCTCGCCTTGCCAGCGTCTGAAGTGCCGCGACTCTTCCTCTAGTCAGGCTGGAATGTGTGGAGGGACAATCTCACTATGGCTGTAGTTTACATTTCCGAGATTTTTTTTTTCATGTGCTTAGTTGCCATCTGTTTATTTTCTTTGATGAAATGTCTGTTCATGTCTTTTGTCCATTTTCTAACTGGGATTGTTTGTTTTCTCACTGTTGTGACTGGAGAGCCCTTTATATGTTTTTGGACATGCGGCTTGCAAATATTTTCTCCCAGTCTGTAGCGTGTCTTTTCATCTTTTTAAGAGGGTCTTTTGCAGAGCAAAAGTTTTAAGTTTTCATTCATGCCTGTGGTAGTTTGAGGCTTTTATAGATCCCAGAAAAGATCAGGGCCCCAGCTCACCGTCCTGTGGGCATGACCCTACTGCAGGGGGGGCCTGCCTTCCATTTGGAGTCAGTCTGACTCAGGGAGTCCTTTATTTAGGGGCTGAGACACACAGAGAGACACCCCAGAAGCCCGGGAGAAAGCGCTGGAAGCCAGAAGCTGAAAGCATAACGAGAAACCCACAGAGGCTGGGAGAGGAAGCCACGGAAACCAGCTGGGTGAGAGCAACAACGCCGGAGGCGCGGGGGGCCAAAGGGGCTTCCCACCGACGGGCCTGTGTCGCTGGCGGCTGGCTTGGGGAGAGCCTCACCTGATGCCTTGATCGGGCAGGCTCCAGCTTCAGAGCTAGGAGCTTGCAGCCTAATAAAAGCCCATTGTAAAAGCCAACCCATTTCTGGCATATTGCTTTTGGCAGCTTTTAGCAAACTAAAACATTGCAATTTATACATTTTTCCTTTTATGGGTTGTGCTTGTGACGTCAAGTCTGAAGACTCTTCACCTAGTCCTAGATTCTGAAGATTTTCTCTTAAGGATTTTTCCTGAGTTTGATTCCTTCATATTTAACATTTAAGTTCAGGATCCATTCTGAGTTAATTCTTATACAAGGTACAGGACAGGTCGGGGTCTGCTCTTGTTCCCCGTGGCTGTCTAACCTCGCCAGCACCGTTTGTTGAAAGGCTGTGCGGGTCCTTTGTTGGAAACCCGCTGGGCGTGTGTGGAGCTACTTCTGGGCGCTCTCTGTGCCCACGGAGCTCCGCGTCTTCCCTCTGCCGCAGCGCAGCTGGCGTCAGTGCAGCTGTGGAGGAGCCTAGAGAGCCGAGACGGTGCCTCCACGCCAGCCTTCCTCTGCAGAACCCGGAGCCACCCCGCCTCCTTTGCCTCTCCATACACATTCTAGAAGAATCTTCACTATGTCTACAGAAAATCTTGTTGGCATTTTGATAGGAATTGTGTTAAATCTGCACACAAATTTTGGGGAGAAGTGATGTCTTTATTATGTTGAGTCTTCCAATTCATGAATGTGAAATGTCTATTTATTTAGACCTTCTTTCAATCCCCAGTACTGGTACCTCCTAAAAACAAATGAAAAAACCAGCTCCCATTGGGAGCAGGTGTAGCTCAGTGGCTGAGTGCGTACTTCCCAGGCACAAGGGTCCCAGGTTCAATCTCTGGTACCTTCTTAAAAAAAAAAAAGATGTAAAAAAAAATCTTTGATTTTATTCATCAGCATTTAGTAGTTGTTAGCATATGAATTCTATACTTTGTTTTTGGTTAGATTTATGCCTAAGTATTCTAGTTTTTTTTGAGTGATTATGGTACTTTTGTTTCTACTTCTTCATTGCTAGCATATAGAAATACCACGGAAATTTATTTATTACTATCTTGTATTCTGTAACTTTGCTGAACTCAATTAGTAGTTTTGGGGACTTTTTTTAAAAGATTTATTTACTTCTCTCCCCTTCACCCCATCCCCACTGTCTGCTCTCTGTGTCCTGTGTCCACTCGTTGTGTGTTCTTCTTTGTCTGCATGCATTCTTGTCAAGCAGCACTGGGAATCTGTGTCTCTTTTTGTTGCGTCATCTTGTTCTCCGTGTGTGCGGCGCCACTCCTGGGCAGGCTGTGCTTTTTTCACAAGGGGCAGCTCTCCTTGGAGGGTGCACCCTTGCGCGTGGCAGCACTGCACGTGGGCCAGCTCACCACATGGGTCAGGAGGCCCTGGGGATCGAACCTTGGACCCTCCATATGGTAGGCAGATGCTCTATCAGTTGGGCCATGTCTGCTTCCAAGTTTTGAGGTCCACATATACCCCCGCCCCCTCACCCCACTCCTCCCCCCATAACAGCAACCTCCTCCATCATCATGAGACATTCATTGCACTTGGTGAATACATCTCTGAGCACCGCTGCACCTCATGGTCAATGGTCCACATCATAGCCCACACTCTCCCACACTGTGTGGTACGATTTTTAAAAGATGCTCTTTGTCATGGTGAGGTGATTCCCCTCTATTTTCAGTTTTCTGAGAACTTTTATCATGAATGGGTGGCTGGTTTGGTCAAACTTTTTTTCTGCACCAACTGAAAAGATCATATTATAGTTTGTCTTTATCTGTTGATCACATCCCTGGAATAAACCCCACTTGGACATGGTAGTAGTATATATTATACACACACACACACACACATATATACACTGGACTCTATTTGCTAATATATATTTTTTTGAGGTACTGGGCCAGAGAATGAATCTGGGACCTCGTGTGTGGGAAGCTGGCGTTCAACTGCTTGAGCCACATCTGCTCCATGCTAATACTCTTCAAGGATTTTTACGTTTACATTCATGATGGCTATTGGTCTGCAGTTTTCTTTTCTGTATTGTGTTTATCTGGTTTGGGTATAAAGGTAACATTAGCTTCATAAAATGAACTGGCAAGTATTTCCTTCTCTTCAATTTTCTAGAAAAGACTGTGCACATTTGTGCTAATTATTCTTTAAACTTTTGGTATAATTCTCTAGGGAAATCATCCTGGCCTGGAGATTCTTATTTGGAGAGTTTTTAGATTATGAATTCAATTTCCTTAATAGTGATAAGGGTGTTGAAATGATCTATATCCTATTGGGTGAGTTGCGCTAGTTTGTGTTTCCAAATTCCAAAGAAGTAATCCATTTCATCTACGTTGTCAAATTTTCGTGTGTAAAGCTGTTTGTAGTATTTCCTTGTGTGTGTTGTTTGTGGTAATTTCCTTGTGTATGTATAGTTGTTTGTGGTATTTCCTTGTGTGTGTAGTTGTTTGTGGTATTTCCTTGTGTGTGTAGTTGTTTGTGGTAATTTCCTTGTGTGTGTATAATTGTTTGTGGTATTTCCTTGTGTGTGTGTGGTTGTTTGTGGTATTTCCGTGTGTGTGTGTAGTTGTTGGTGGTAATTTCCTTGTGTGTGTGTAGTTGTTTGTGGTAATTTCCTTGTGTGTGTATAATTGTTTGTGGTATTTCCTTGTGTGTGTAGTTGTTTGTGGTAATTTCCTTGTGTGTGTATAATTGTTTGTGGGATTTCCTTGTGTGTGTGTGGTTGTTTGTGGTATTTCCGTGTGTGTGTGTAGCTGTTGGTGGTAATTTCCTTGTGTGTGTGTAGTTGTTTGTGGGATTTCCTTGTGTGTGTATAATTGTTTGTGGTATTTCCTTGTGTAGTTGTTTGTGGTATTTCCTTGTGTGTGTAGTTGTTGGTATTTCCGTGTGTGTGTATAGTTGTTTGTGGTAATTTCCTTGTGTGTGTAGTTGGTGGTGGTATTTCCGTGTGTGTGTAGTTGTTTGTGGTAATTTCCTTGTGTGTGTAGTTGTTGTTGGTATTTCCGTGTGTGTGTAGTTCTTTGTGGTAATTTCCTTGTGTGTGTATAATTGTTTGTGGTATTTCCTTGTGTGTGTGGTTGTTTGTGGTATTTCCTTGTGTGTGTAGTTTCTGTGGTACTTCCTTGTGTGTGTAGTTGTTGGTGGTATTTCCTTGTGTGTGTGAAGCTGTCTGTCGTATTTCCTTGTTACCCTTTCGATGACTGCAGGGTCTGCGATGACATGTGGCTTCACCCCTGATATTGGTTGTTGTACCTCGTCATTCTTCTTTAATTTCATACACAGTCTTGCTAAAGGTTTGTTGATTTTATGGATCTTTTAAAAGAATTTGCTGTTTCATTTAATTTTTCTATTATTTTTGTTTTCCATTTTGCTGATTCCTACTCTTATCTGATTATTTCCTACTTTATGCTGGCTTTGAGTTTATTTTGCTCTTCTTTTTTTTAAGATCTTGAAGCGGGAGTTTAAATTATTATACTGATATTTCTCTTTCTAATGGAGACATTCAATGTTATAAATCCCACCCCTTAGCACTGCTCTTAGCCGTGACCTTCAATTTTGGTATCTTGCACTTTTGTTTTTATTCAGTGTTACATATTTTTTTCCCCCCTTGAGACTTCCTTTTTGTCCATGGGTTATTTAAAAGTGTGTTTGATTTTCAAGTGTTTGGTGATTTTCATATTATTGTTCTGTTAATGATTCTGGTTAGATTCTGTTGTTGTTGGAGAATACACTCTGCATGATTTCAGTCCTTTCAAATTTATTGAGATGTGTTTTATGGCCCAGGATATGGCCAATCTTGGTATATGTTCCACGGGCACTTGAAAAGAATGTGCATTCCACTGTTGTTGGATGCAGGATATAAATGCTGACTATGTCTTGTCGGTTGATGGTGTTGCTGAATTCTTCTTTACCCTTGGTGACTTTCTGTCTAGTTGTTACATCATTTCTTGAGAGAAGGGTATTGAAGTCTTCAAAGATAATTGTGGATTTGTCTATTTTTCCATACCATTCTATCAGTTTTTGCTTTACATATATTGCAGCTATGTGGTTTGTTACATACATACTTAGGATTGTTCTATCTTCTTGGTAGATTGATTCTTTCATCATTATATAACACCCCTCTCTGTCTCTGGTAATTTCACTGCTCTGAAGTCTACCTTATCAGGCATTGACATAACCATGCCTGCTTTCTTTTGATAAATGTTTAATGGCATAACTTTTTCTAATCTTTCACTTTTAACCTCCCTATGCTTTAATATTTGAAGTTTCTTGTAGCCAGTATATAGTTGGATCATATTTTCGCCACTCTGCTTGTTAATCTCTGTCCTTTAATTACCGTATTTAGACCAGTTACATTTAATGCAATTACGGCTATGTTAGGGCTTAAGCCTACCATCTTATTTTTGCTTTCTGTTTGGTCTCTGATTTCCTTTTCTTGTGTTTTTCTTTGGAATTCCATTTTTATTTTATTAGTGTTTTTAAGCATATCCCTTTGTAGAACTTTAGTGGTTGAAATAGGTTTTACATTATATGTAAATAACTTATCACAGTCTACTAGTATTGTCACTTTACTAGGCTGAGCAAAGTATACAAATCTTACATCCCTTTATGTCTCTTAACTCCCCCCCAATTTATGTTTGTTTTAAATAGTTTCCCTACATACTTCCAGAAATACATCAGTGCTATAATTTTTGCTTCAACTATTAAACATTCATTTCCACGTTTTTTCTTACCCTGTTTATCTTTACCCTGAGGTTCCAAGTTTACTTCTTTTAATATTTCCATTCTGTTTAGCCTTTCTTTTAGGGTAGGTTTACTAGTGGTAAGTTCCACTATTTTTTTTTTTTTTCCATCTGAAAATGTCATGATTTGCTCTCTCTTCCTGAAAGATACTTTTGCTGGATATGGGGTTCTGTGTTGACAATTCTGCTCTTTTAGTCCTTAAAAAATTCTGTACCACATCCTTCTGGCCTTTGTGGTTTTCTACTGAGAAATCCACTATCATTTGAATTGTTTCTCCTCATCAGTAAGGTGTCCTTTCTTTCTAACTCAGGGGTTCTTAATCGAAGGGTCTGTGAGCTTAAATTTTAAAAATCAACTTAGTGTCTTTATTTTCTGACTTCTAACTGAAATCTAGCATTTCCTTCACTTATGAATGTATGCAATAAATTACAGTAGTATTCATTTCATATCATATTTCAGTTGTTGCCTATCTCAAAAAAACCACTTACACTCATTCATACTTGGAAATTACGGTAGTTGTTAGATCTGACACTAGTTGAGTTATCATAAAACTATCTGCCACTACGTTCTTAGAAGGGGTCCGTGGTTTTTACCTGACTGGCAAAGGGGTCTGTGGAACAAAAAAGGCTAAGAACCCCTGCTCTAACGCTTTCAAGATGTCTTATCTTTATTTTTCAGAAATTTAACTAAGATGTATCTGGGTTTGTACTTCTTTGAGTTTATCAAAGTGTAGGGTTTGCTCAATTTCTTGAATCTTTGTCTTTTGCCAGATTTGGAAAGTTTTCATTCATTATTTCCTCTAGTACTTTTTCAGCATCATCCTCTTTCTCCTTTACTTCCAGAACTCCAGTGACACGAGTACTAGATCTTTTGTTATAGCTTCAAGATCCCTGAGGTCCTTCAAAAAAAATTTCTTTTTTTCAGTCTATATTTCCTCTGTTTTTCAGATTGGATACTTTCTAATGTTCCATCTTTGATTCTTTCCTGTCTTCTCCATTCTACTATTGGGCTCATCTACTGCATTTTTACATTTCAGTTATTGTATTTTTTGTCTCTAAAACTTACATTTGGTTCTCTTTATATTTTCTATTTCTTTGCTGAGACTTTATATTTTTTTCATTTGTTTAAAATATGTTTGTGGGTGCTTATTGACACACTTTTTATACGGTTAACATTTTGTGGGAAACGGACTTTGGCCCAGTGGTTAGGGCGTCCGTCTACCATATGGGAGGTCTGCGGTTCAAACCCCGGGCCTCCTTGACCCGTGTGGAGCTGGCCATGCGCAGCGCTGATGCGCGCAAGGAGTGCCGTGCCACGCAAGGGTGTCCCCCGCGTGCGGGAGCCCCGCGCGTGCAAGGAGTGCGCCCGTGAGGAAAGCCGCCCAGCGTGAAAAGAAAGTACAGCCTGCCCAGGAATGGCGCCGCCCACACTTCCCGTGCCGCTGACGACAACAGAAGCGGACAAAGAAACAAGACGCAGCAAATAGACACCAAGAACAGACAACCAGGGGACGGGGGGAAATTAAATAAATAAATAAATCTTAAAAAAAAAAAACCCAAAACATTTTGTTAGATAACTCTAAATGCTCTTCTATTTGATATTGGCATCTGTATGAGTAAGGGTATTCCAGAGAAACAGAGCCAACAGGATATGCGTATAAATGTACATATAGAGTGAGGGGTAGGGGTTGTTCATGATTATAGGGGCTGGCAAGTCTCAAGTCAAGGTGTTGGCAGGGCAATGCTCCTTCTGAAACCTTAGGGAAGAATACTTACTTGCCTCTTCCTAGCTTCTGGTGGTTGCCGGCAATCCTCGGCGTCCCTTGGCTTGGAGGTGCATCACTCCACGTTCTGCCCTTCCCCACAGGACCTTTTTTCTTGACTCCCTCTTCACACGACAATCTCCCCTCTGTGTCCAATTCTCCCCATCTTGTAAGGATACCAGTCCTACTGGATTAGGACCCACCCTGATCCCATATGACCTCATCCTCACTAATCACAACTTCTCAAGACCCTCTTCCAAATAAGGTCTAATTCAGATGATGGGAGTTAGAAGTTGGACATGTCTTCTAGGGGGACACAAATTGACCCATAAGAGCATATAGATTGCATTTTTTTCATGCTGTTTGATACATTTGTGATTCTTAGTATGACAAATCAAGTTCAACTGAAACCTGGATATTTTGGGTATTATATTAGTAGACTCCAGATCTTACTTACATCTTCTGTTGTAGGTGGTTCCTGTGGCACTGCTTGCAGGGTAAGGAGAATCCTGTAACATTATTCCCAAGTGGGAAGAAGTCTGGGTTCCTCAATCCATTGACTCCCAAAGACGGTGCTCCTTGTTCCTGCTGGGCTGGGGAGGGAATTCTGGCTGACAGGAGTTGTTGCTACTCCCCTTGCAGCCTCTGCCGACACTACTGCCTACTCAAGGCTTCGAGGGTTTCCAGATATGTTACTTCTAGAAGTTTTACAGTCATTTCCTTTCTCTCAGGGATCACAGTCCTTACTTGCCTGTTATCTGAAAACAGTTGTTTTATATATTTTATCCTGTCTTGTAGCTGTTCCACGTCTTTTTACTCCACTCATGGCTGCAAGCAGAAGTCCCAACTTCCTTTTCAGTATATACCAGAGCTTGTACTTCCCTGTAGCTTCAACTACCTTGTTTTGTCAAGGCTCCCTTTAGGGCACAGGAGTCCCTTAACCCCTATTTAGTTTCCCAGCTGCTAAAACAAAGAGCATGCAATGGGCTGGCCTAACAACAGGAATTCACAGGCTCCTGGCTTCAGGGCTGGAAGCAGCCTCCTCCCGGGCTGGAGTCTTCTGGCCGGCTACCTTGGGGCTCCCTGGCTTTTCTATCGCATGGCGATGCGCATGGCGGTGGCTCCTCCCTGCTCCTCTGGGTTCCGCTGAACCGTGGCTTCTGGCTGCAGCCAGTAGTTCTCTCTCCACCTGGCTTTCACTTTGTGCAAAAAGGACTCCAGTAACCTGATTCAGCAGGGCCATGCCTCAACCAAGTGACATCTTGAAGAGAGTTTTCTTGCAGTGGGCCCTGCACACAGAATGCAGACCAAGAGCAGGAGCACGTGCAAACTGTAGAGCACAGGTCAATCCACCACATTCCCTGCCGCACAGTCTGTGCAATAATTATTTCATCAATTGCTTTCAAGTAGTACTGAATTTGCACAATACTAATTATACCTTGGGTTTGTACAGTGCATTTCTTCCTTGGAGTTCAGAGAAAAATATTGCTATTTTTACTTTCACATTTAAAAAATTATGGATTTGAAACATTCAAAGGAAAGCATAAGCAACAATTTGTCATTATTCCTTAAATAATAATTTCCGAAGTTAAAGAAATTACAGCTGAAGGTGCCTCATGTGATACCTATTCTCTGCCATACAAACACCTCTTATTTCTAAGGTTCATTTTTATTGGTTTGTCTGAGTAAGGCATCACGTAAATGAGGTTTTTGTCATTTTCTTGAGCATTAGAACCCTGACTTTAGTAGGTGGGAGGATTGGAGAGTAGATGCTTTAAAGTTAAGCCTCTTTGACAATAAATAACAAAATCACTTTTGTCCTCACCTGGAAAGAATTGAGTAGGAAACAAGGTGATGTTTTGAAAATTAAAATATAACCCGACCAACTTAATGTCCTACTGTGAGAGAAAAACGAGTTCTAGAAACTACAGGACAACGGACAGAATTTAATTCTACAGATTCCATGGTTTTCATCCTCATCATTTCCATCCAGTATTTGAGAGTAGTTGACCCAGATCAGGCCTTATTTGGATTACTCCTTACTTTCCTGAAGTGAAAAAAGGTGGAAGCAAAGGGGCAGGATGCATGTACTCAGAAATCAGTGGCTTCCTGACCCTGGAGCAGACACGAGGAGAGTAACCATTATCCCAAGACATGGGTGTGCTGGTGATTCCTTGCAGTCCCCAAATAGTGGTCCTATAAGACGTCATGCCTTCCCTCCAGAAAAAGAATTCCTTGGGGAAACACTGTATATTCTATATTCTAGCCTCTTTCAAAGTTTGCAATGCATATTAGCAAATTAATAGTTCTAAGAAACTCCTGCTAAAGAAACCTATTCAACATTGTTGAGCCAAACTTTTTGTTGCATAACACCCTCTAACATCTCATGAAACTCATTCAGCAACTTAGCTTTGGGGCTGGCATTCTAAACTGGTAATGAGGCCTTATGAACGACTAGCCAGATGGGTGTTGCCAAGCAGTAACGTCGCACTGCAAGGGCCACCCCTGCGAGGGAGGCATTCACTCTATGTCCACGCTAGTGACCTAGAGAGCTCACGAATGTGCTTGCTGAAATTACTAGATGCCATCTAGCAATACCATGTCAAGATTAAGGGACGGTATGAGGAACTGAATGCATGCAAGGATTTACCCTAAGTTCTTAGCTATTTTATTCAAAATTATTTAAAAAAAAAAACCTTAAAATAGGCCCCTGGTCCCAGAATATTTTAAAAGATAAACTAAGTTGGAGAGAGGATTTTGATGCATGGAAATGAACACTGTGAAAATGTGAATGTGAAGGGAAGTGGCCTCAAAGCCAGATGAGTCAGCAGAAGGCCAGTGCCTGCGGGGAGAAGCACAGGAGACCATTACTTTACTCGAGAAGCTGGGTGTACGGCACAACACAGACCGCCCTAAGGAAAAGGCAGGGAACGTGCCATGTGGAATCCATAACATCCGGAGCACATCTCTAATCTAACAACTCACTCATCTGGAACTTGAGAAGGGCCAACACATTTTCTCTGAGGGAAGGATATAGTTGTATTTTCACAAGGATTGAACCAGTTGAAAAACCAAGTAACACATAAAAGAAAGGGCAGGCAGAGCTCAAACAAATGATCTCTCTAAGAGAACATGGAGCTGCCAAGAGCTAATTTAACCCCATTCACCTCCTGGACTAGTGGCCACTTACCAAGGAGGGGAAACAAGAAGACCGAGATGACTGGCTACAGGAGACAGCAGCACGGCTGAGACTGACTATTTATAAACCAAATGAAAACCAGAAGGGCTAAAGCTCTGAGTACTTCTCAAGACCCCAACCATCCCTGCAAGAGTGGACCACCCTTCTCAGAATAGCACTTTTCTCCTCCTCAGGAAAGTACCATCCTTCTCTTTAGAAGAAAGAACACTTCTTACTTTTCCTCTTCAGGAGACATGATCCTCCTCCTCCTCCTCAGGAGAGACCATCCTTCTACATCAAAGTACCACATTTCTCTTCCTCAGGAGAAGACCACCCATCTCCTCAGAAGAGACCACCCTTCTCAGTAGACACCACCATTCTCCTCCTCAGGAGGAGACCACCTGTCTCCTTAGAAGAGACCACCCTTCTCAGAAGACACCACCATTCTCCTCAGGAGAAGACCACCCTTTTACTCAAGAGAGGACCACACTTTTCCTCCAGACAACCCAACTTGTCCTCAGGAGAGGACCACCCTTTTAAGGAGAGGGCCATGCTTCTCCTCAAAGGAAGAAACTTCTTCTCCTCAAAGAGAACACTGTTCGCCTCCTCAGGAGAGACAACCCTTCTCACCTCTTCTCCTCAGAAGAGGACCACCTTGTCCTCAAAGGAGAACCAACCTTCTTCTCCTTGAAAAAACAATCATCTCCTCCTCAAGAGAGATCACCCTTCTCAGGAGAGGATCATTGTTCTCAGAGGAGACCACCCTTCTCTGCAAATGAGGACTACCCTTCTGTTCAGGATAGAACCCCCCTCTCCTCAGAAGGCATCACGCTTCTCTTCCTCAGGAAGGATCACCAATCCCGTCTTCAGGAGAGGACCACACTTTTTTCTAGAAAACAATTCAATCTCTCAGGAATGAATTACTCTGACTCTAGATCTCACACTTATACTTCCTCATCTTAAAAATATCCTCCCATCAAAATACACTCTCTTCTAGCTACTGCCCTATCCCATACTTTTCACAGCCAAACTCAGTGTTTATATATACTGCTTGTAATCTTTACCTTTTCTAGCTTTGACTTACTGCACCTAGCTTCTGCTCAAATCATTCATTGCAATAACCTTTCTGTTGCTAAATTACATGGACACTTTCAGTCTTTGTCTTACTTGACTTAGCTGAAGCACTAAATATGGAGATTGCTACCTATTTCTGGAAACTTCTTTTCTCCTGGCTTCCATCACATCACTTGACTGGACTTTCCCCTACACAGCCTCAATCCTTTACATCTCCTAAATGAGCCCCCTTTTCCTGCCTGCCCTTAGAGTTGCAGGCTCCTTCTCTCCTCACTGTTGATACTCTGTGTGACTTGCTAATCATTCACTCGTCAATTCAATCAGCAAGTGTGTACTGCAGGTCTCTCATATGTGACAGACCCTGGTAGGGACTGAGGTCACAAGAGAAGATGCTGCCTGACCCCAGAAAGCGTACAGTGTAAGGAGCTCAGGGAAGGGGACCCCTAATCACGTGGAGTTAAAGGATGGACAAGAGGTCCTGGGGTGGGGGGGGGTGAGGGGAAGGCTTCCTGGCAAAAGTCCATCTAAGTTGTAACGAGTAGCTGTGCGGGTTACGGCTGCAGGTGTGAAGGCCAGGCTGAGAGAAAACCTGCGCCCTGGAGAACGGGGCCGCAGTTCACCATGGCTACTGTGGGAAAACAGGTAGCCAAGTCCTGGGTTCAGCTTATGGCAGTGAGAGAAGTGAAAACAGCCTGGACTTCTGAACACCGATGCATCTCTGGCTGCCTCTGACTTGGGGAAGCGGGTGACTTCGGGGTAGCCACCACATTTAACAGAAACTACTCGAGTGTACACCCCGCTAGTCCTCTGTGTTTCTGCTACAATATGAGGAATTTGGGGGATTCAGACAGCTGTCAAATGAGATGGCAAGTAACGTCGCCACGGGGTGACTCTGCATGTTTGTTTCCAAACCAACCCAGATGCTCTAGGAGGAAGGAGGACTGGCCTCCGGCCTAGAGGTCAGGGGAGCAGCGCGCAGGGCCAGCTCGCCGGAAGGCCTGGCCTGGGCCTCGCCACTCCCTCCTGAGGCCTGTGGCCTCAGGCGCGTTTCCGCCTCTGTCAAATGGCGGTGATGCTCACGCCCTTCCCAGGGCTGGCGAGGGGCTGCGTGAGCCGGGCGCGCCGTAAACGCCCTTCCCGGACGGCGCTGGTGGGCGGAGCGCAGGCAGCCGCCGGGGGGCTAGGAGGGAGACTGCGCAGAGCACTGCCACCTCCCCCGGGGCCCGCGCTGGTTCTAATTCTAGGTGCGATGGAAGGACGGGGAAGGGGATGACCCAGTGTGCTCCGTTTCAACAGCAAATGTCTGCAGCTCTCACCGCAGGCCCCGCCCGGCGCGCTGCGCGTGGGCTTTTCTCAGGCATCTGGGAGGATGTCTTTGAAAACGAGACTTCATTATTCCCAAGGGAGAGGGGCTTCCGGGGTCTGTCTGGACATGTCCCGTCACACCCGGTCCTTCCGTTACTGGTGGGCAGCCCTGCCGCCCCCACCCCAGCTCAGCCATGCCCACACTGGCAGAGAAGCCAGCCCCCACGCGGCTGCGCAGCTGCAGGCCTGCCTGCGTGCACCGCTGCTGACGACAGCGTCTGTGGCAGTTCCGCCCCTTTGCTAGTCTCCTTTTCATTATGCCACACGACCCTATAAAAATCTCTGATCCCACACAGTTTCTTGACACAAATTATGGCTTCCCCATGAAAACAGAAAACGATATGGGAGAACACACAGGTGTCATCTTGAATTCGCCCCAGCAAAATATTTGTTTTTCACATCAATATTATTCATTCCAAACACTGATCATTTCAGGATTTAATCAGAAAGATTATTACATATGTATTTTTCAAAATAAAAGCTCTCCATAAATGGTGCTACCATGAACCCTAAGTGCAGAGTCAACTTACCCTACCATCAGGAACCCCTGGTACAAAGGAACAGATGCAAAGTAGAAGACCGAAGAAAACACAGCCTTAAAGAGAACACGACAAATAAAACAACACTGTTAGTCGCACTTACAGCATCCTTCAAGCAGGCTTCTCAGAGTGCCTTATCATTAAAATCTAATTAAAATACAATTACATCAAATAAACCAGAGCAGGGACACTCTTCTGAAACGCTCAGAATCTTTCCCACGTGCCGCAGCCCTTTGTGGGTTTCCTGAGCACGAAGAGGCCCCGATACCTGCATGGTGGAGATAATAAGGCCCCTGTGCAGGACAAACTGGCCGAGCGCAGCTGATCTTTTGTAGCTGTTTCTTCCATGTACCATTAGCAACCTGCCAATGTGTTTAAACTGCGTGATAGAAAAATCTGCCGCCAGCGAGGCTTGCTTTCCCTCCTATAATGGAAACAAAAAAGTACCTTTTCAAAACACTGTATACTTAAAAAAAACACATTTCCGAAAACGGGTTTTTAGAATGCAAACTACATTAAAAGAAGACTGAAGCTGCTTCTCTGCCACTCTGAGATCCCGTTCATCGGCAGGGATGCTTTACACTGGTGTGCCGGACAGCCGCGTGCCACGCTCATGGGACGGGGCAGGCCGAGCGTGACAGTGCTGGACTTTCAGGTGAAAGGGGCGCGCCAAGTGTCAAGAGCTGGCTTCAGCAGCCCACGGCCTACGCAAGGAACTTCAGAGGGCAGCACTCAGCCTGGCCTCAGACCTGCCCTCTGTGCTCCTGGCTCTCCTTGAGCTGATTTCTCTAAACTTTGGTTAGTTCATATGTATTTTTAAACAAAACCCAAAGTTGCTAAAAGCCAAGTGAGATAATCCATGAGAAGGCACTTTAAATGCTGCAAGCTGTTACATATACGTAAGGTATTAAAAAATAAGGTAGCCAAAGGACAAAGGCCATACTAAGTACGATTAATTTTGCAGGTGTCCCTGACACATTTCCACTTCAGTGAATGGAAGGGAAGAACCAGAGCATAGCTGGGACTAGCGCAGAAGCAAAGGTAAAAGCCAGCTGACGCGGAAGTGGCAGTGGCTCCGTCAGCTGGGCTCCCTTCTACCATATGGGAGGCCCTGGGTTCACGTCCGGGGGCCTCCTTAGGGAGACAAGCAGGCACAGAAAAAACGCGCAGCGAATGTACACAGAGAACAGACAGCAAAGAAAACAAGCCGCCAGGAGGGGGGGATAAATAAATAAATAAATCTTTAAAAAAAGGAAAAAAGAAGGCAAGCTGGCAGTCGTCAGGCGGCAGCCGTGAAAACCGGCATCCGGGGACGGGACGCGCCGGCGGGCCTCGGCGGGGAGGGCCACGCGGCGAGAGCCTGGCTGCCGGGCGGGCCGTGGGAGGAGGGACTGGGCTGAGCCCGTGGAGGGCGTCGGGGGCCGCACGCCGCACACCCGCTCTGCAGCCAAGGACACAGCGTGTCTCGGGAGG
Organism: Dasypus novemcinctus; assembly: GCF_030445035.2. Lineage (NCBI taxonomy): Eukaryota > Metazoa > Chordata > Mammalia > Cingulata > Dasypodidae > Dasypus > Dasypus novemcinctus. The sequence goes on along the minus strand of NC_080688.1, from coordinate 96,175,914 downwards.
ACGGCGGGTGGCCACAGCCCAGGCGGGAGGACACGGGGCCGGGGCGCGGCCGGGGCACGCAGGACAGGGTGCAGGCACCTTTCCTTCGATCCCAATCCCACAGTCTGCGGCCTGGATCATGCTGACGTCATTTCCTCCATCACCTGGAAGCACAGAAACCACGAATGAAAATAAGCTCACACACGGGTACCTGCTTTTCATTTTTGCTAACAGAGGCTGTTTTGAAAATTTCTGGTAATGCAGATGAAATCAACCTGGCTTTAGTGAGCAAACGCAACTTTGTCTGTGAGCGTCAAGGCACCAGATTCTCTTAAAATGCTCTGGCACGTTTCCGCGACGGGCGGCCCGGGGGCCGGGGTGGGGCTCACCGACGGCACAGGTGCGCCTGCCCGTGTGCTGCTGCAGCAGCCGGACGACGCGGGCCTTCTGCGTGGGGGAGCAGCGGCAGCACACGACTGCGGGGCACTGGCGCACCAGCTCCAGCAGCTCGAGCTCGTAGTACCGCAGGCAGACCTGGAAAACAGCGCGCGGCCTTTCACTGCAGCCCCCGCTGCAGAGCAAGGTCTGCTCCACTCGGAAAGAACAAGACTGTGGGGACACACCAGAGGCTTTTTCCCAATCATGAGACGTTATCTGACTTCGTGCGCCTCGATTACCAAGCCCCTCCCCCCAATTCCAAGGACAACTGGAGGTCCCGGAGGTGCAGCGATCGCGCTGGCTGGAGAGGCAGGGGCAGGGGGCGCAGGGTCAGGATGAGAGGGGCGCCTGGTGCCCTGGAGGGGCAGGCCTGGCATGTGGGGAGACCCGGAGGCCGGCCTGGCTCGAGCGGACGGGACAGAGGCCGGCCTGGGTGGCGGGACGCCCCGTGAGCTGCGGGAGGGCCGAGGCCCAGAGTGCGCGGGGACTGGGAAGACCCAGGTGTTTCCGGAGGCCGCTGCTCGGCTGCCGCTGTGACAAGCGCTCCAGGTCAGCCTGCACTTTCCCGGAGATGATGTCAAGCCCACCTTCTGAGTAGCTGACTAATAAAGATCTCTCAATACAAAATACCGACGCGCCAGGTGTTTGCCAAGGAGATATGATCCATTCCTATTCACAGTCTTGGTTGGGAAAAGAAAAACCTGTGAAAGGGCTATCTGAGGAGATGGGCACCACTCACTCGCACCCTAAGATCCACCCTAGAATGTTCGCCATCAGACGTGGCTTCCAGCACTGTGAACAAAACACACCGCCCCGCGCATCCCCTGAAGGAAGACGCCGGTCTGTTTTTCGATAAGTCAGCTGTGGACTGCGCAGACACGAGCAGCACATGGCACGTCTTCCTGAGGAGGCCTGCGGAAAAGCGGCCTCTTCAGCAGCGGCACCGGGGCGAGCTGCGCGCGGGCGCAGAGCTGCTCCTCCTGCTGTGTCCTCTCCTTTCAGCCTTCATTTCTCTGGCTGCGGGGAACTGCAATGCCATGCTTGCGCCGCCGCCGGGAGCCGCGTGAAGCTCCACGGCACTCATCCTTGCACAGCAGCCCTCATAGCTTTGCCCTGTCTCACTTAACCTATTTTTTATCCTGTATGTCACATACACGTCTTAACCCTTTTTGGAGCCTGTCAGAACACAAGAAGGTAAAATAAAGGCCACCAACACACGGCTCCCCTGGGAGCAGAGCCCAGGCTCACTTGCTGCCTTCAGGATGCACGGCCTGCCACTCCCCCCGGGCTGCAGCACCTACCAGAGAACTGACGCCAACGTCGACCTGAGGCCGTGCAGCAGAGCTCCAAAACGTACTCACCAGATGCAGTGAATGTGCCACAATGACGAAGAGGTTGCTGTGGAAGGAGTGGGGTGGGTGGCGTATATGGGGACCTCATATTTTTTCATGTAACATTTTTTGTGATCTATGTATCTTTAAAAAAAAGACACACACACACACAAAAAAAACTAAAAAAAAAAGTATTTTGCTACCAGATGGGAGATCTATGGCCCATACTTGCAAGGTCTAATTTAGACCCATAAAACATATCCTTAAATTAAAACAGATCCAAGTTCAGCAAAGAAGATGAGTATGCATCCTTGTCTCTGAGAGCCTGCTTACCCAGTGATGGAGAACTTAAAACACACAAACACACATGTACGCCACAGTGCAGAGCATGGAAAGAGGTAGGAGATTTCAAGAATTTCTAGAAGACAAAGACAGAGCATGAAGACAGACAAAACATGAGAAGAAAGCTGCAGCTTAAAAGAACCAGTACGGGTGAACTGCAGACAAGGTTTAATGGAATTTGCCCATCTAAAATGTGGGAAGGATAGAAAAGGAGGAGATAAGCTAAATTTCCACATTTATGAGAGCTATGCAGGCATGTTATCTAGACTAATAGGAGTAGCCACTGGAAGACCTAAGCAGAAAGGCTAAGAGAGCTGGCTTCTGAGGAGTAAGACTGGGGGAAGGTAAGGCTTCTCGACTGTTGACCGGCTGCTACATGCATGTATTTTTTTGGATAGCAAACAAATTGATTAATAATACGCTCAGAAAAGACAACAGATTTAACACAAGCAACTTCTTTTGGCTCCTTCCCTAAATTCCATTAATTCAATTGTAAAGAGCTTTTAAGAAAAGGTACAAACTGTAAGGATAGGGCCAATGGAGAAGAGAAATTAGCAACAAATTTTGGGACCTGGACCATAGACAGGTAAGTGCTAAGTGACTGGCTGATCTTATGAATTCTTTTAATTCGACAATGAAGAAAACACTCAGATACTAATGTTTTCAAATAACTCTGGAAGTGAGGATGAAGAGAGAGATTAGTATAAGTCACATTGGCTGGAAATAAGTTTAAAAAGTAGACAGATCCTAAATGCCTTTCCTCTAGGCAATGTTGGCCATTGTACTCTCCCACCCTGGCAAAAGATTAGATGTTTTTCGTCTGTAGAGGGTACACCTTAATAAAATGGTTAGAAAATAAAGTGACAAGAAGGAAGGTAGGGAAGAAAAGTTACAAAAATGATAGCAACCATTCAGAAGGTCCAATACCAGTCTAGAAAGAGAAAATGGAAAAAACAAAACAGAAGTAAGGACATCATTCATGATTCTGTCCCCCTAGATCCGAAAGGTCTATTTTTTATGGAAACAAACCCATTTCAAGGCACATTAATGGGACACTTCAGAACACTGGGGGAAAAGAGCTTCCAGAAAGAAAAGGAAAAACAAAATAAAACCCACACAAAGCATCCAGAATCAGATGGGTCTCAGCAGTAAAACTGGGTGGTAGATGGCAATGGAGAAATAACTTTAAAATTCCGAAGGAAAATTACTTGCAACCTAGAATTTTATATCCAGCCAAACTGTCACTCAATTATGAGAATAGAATAAAGACATTTCATTCCTTTGTAACATCTCAAAAAATTAATCTCCTGTGAACCTCTTTTCAGGAAGCTAACGGAGGATGTGCGCCACAAAAATGAGGGCTCAAATGAAGACAGCAGAAGAAACGGGATGCAGCAAAGAGGAAATTCAACAAAGGAGAGGGACAGAAGTGGGCCCCAGGAAGGCGGGAGGCCCCGGCGCAGCAGCTGTGTCTAGCTCAAGTATGAGAAGGGCACATATTTGAAGTCTTGGTGAGAGACTTATTAAAAAAGATAAAGCTTACAGAAAACACGATGCATCTGAATTTTCTAACAGGAGACACAACTGGCAGAGGGCTTGAAGGTGAATTAATGATAAATGAAAAAACAAGACAATTATTAGTTCTAGGGAAAACGAAAGCTATGCAGGAAAAAAGGTATCACAGTATGCTACCTGGCTTAGCTGTACACAGTGTTTACACATTCATAATAATATGAACCACTGGAAATTGACCCATCTAAATTCTTGACTTAACTATACTGGGAGGATAAGAGCAAGGAAAGAGAAAGAAAACCTCTTTTTGCACAGCAAGAGGTAGATAAAAGTATCTGAACTTTAAAAAAGTCAAATAGTAGCTATATAAACATTGTTTAGACACTTGGAGACAAAGGCCAAAATACGAGACTAAAATGGACTTAGTGGTTATTGAGCGGAGGAGCTGGGAGATAAGGGGAAGGAAGAGGGCTCGGAGAGGAACGTGCCGACGTAAACATGCCTGTCTACGTGGGTAAAAACAAAGCTCTGCCGCGCAGACCCGTGGTAAATACAAATAACGCAACACAAGGGTGGGAAGAGTGCTCTCCGGGCTGAGAAACGGCAGGTGTGCCGTGGGTGTCGTCTCAGGGGGTGCTCTGGAGGGGAACGGAGCCCTCCCGGCCCACCTGTACTCTGATGACCCTGCACTGGAGGAAGGCACAGCCAGGGGCCTGCTGGGGAGGGGACGGGCCCCGGGGACAGGCGCAGCCTCCTCAATTGTCCCGCGGAGGCCACGGTGTCTGCCGCCTGACTCGCCGCTGTTTAGGCTCCACACAGTCTGTGGGCTTTTAAGTGTGAAAATCTTTTACTAGACTCATGGAATATCATGGAAATCATGGCGAGGAACTGTGCGTAACAGGAAACCATCCTTCCTCCTGCCCAAGTCTCGTCACTGGCGGTACAGAGCGTGCCGCTGTGAGCCACACCACGGCCTTCGGCGCTCACACCGTGGAGTTCAAGGAGAGCGAGAATGCCTCTGCCATGTCCCTGCCATGTCCCTGCTCTGCGATGGGAGTCCAAGCCCACCCCTGACAGCTGCTGGATGGAGGTCTTAGCGACTCATCTGACGAAAACGAGGACAAAGCGGCGTCCTGGGGCTCTGAGGCCCGGTCTCACAAACGTGTTCAGCTGCTGCCCGGCGTTTTGGGAAAGTTTGCTCTGGGGAAAGCTGGCCAGCAGGTGAGAAATCTGAGCTACCGTGCTCTGACCAAGTCCATACCAGGTGTGTGGACAGCTACGTGGGAAGAGAGATGACCTGATGGCTCCAGCTGCCCCGGCCCAGGTGAAAAAGAGACTTAGGGCACCCTGCCCTGGCCGATAGGATGTGGAGAAGCGGCGAAGCCCTAGCCGATAGTGCCAGCTTAGACCGGCCATCCTCACAGCGGCTGGCACCTCGGCGAGGGCCCAGCTGCTCCCGAGCTCTGCGCAGGTGCGCCCAGCTGCACTCACGAACAGACTCCACCTCGGGAGGGTAAAAAACTCAAGATCCTATTCTACTAATTTTTGCTTTTGAAATCACTTGATTCTGCAAAACTCATTCAATTTATTGTTGGCTATGATTTCTTGGCAATTTTTGTACATACTCAAGGATATTTGTGAAGTGAGAAAACACATTATTTACAAATGTAGCTAAATTTTTATAATCTTCGTGAAACGGACAGACTGTTCAAGTTCTGTAGATGAATAATTAAACAACTATTCACTACAACACTGTAACTGTCTTTTCATATTTTAAACCCAATTTTTATGTCAGGTCTGAAATCTTTTTACAGGCTCTTGAGGAGCTCCTAGGTCCCGCACGTGCCATCACGGTGCTGAACGGGTGAAACAGTCCTTCCTGGACGGGGGAACCTGCCCAGCTCGCTCCCTCGCCGTGCGTCCTGCTGGGCGCTTAAAGCAAGTGGCTCTGTGGCCAAGCAAGTCTGGGACACACTGGAAAAAGTAAGTTCAGCAGTTCTCTCTCCTACAGCCCCTCTTGGGACCTTTAAAATGTTCCGAGCTGCACATCACTCCGCAGAGGAGATACAGTGCGAGGGGGTCCCTGGCTCATTTGACCAGAGAAGCCTTTCCGGCTGCGCCCGGCAGCCTGCAGGACGGCTCGGCCCCACGGGGCGTCCTCCTGGAAACGCGGCCTGGATAAATTTAGACCAAGAACTGTGGGAACCACGGTCAGAGTGCCAAGGGAAGCGAACCTCTCAGCGGAGAACACGAGGCTGTGGGGAACTTTAACGACACAGACAGACCAACTTGTGAGATGTTCCGAGGAAATCACCACCCTGCCACTGCCGACACGTCATCGAGAGAAGACGACGATTGCGCGTCGCTTTGTACAAACAATTTATCCAAAGGAGGGACTGGCACGAGCGGCCCGGCGACCGCCCGGCCCCCCGCACAGAGGCGCTCCTGGGAGGCCCCGCCCACCTACCTCCAGAGAGTCCCCAGAGATGACCAGCGCAGAGTCCTGCCTCCGCCTCAGGGCGTTGAGCTCCAGGTGGGCCTCGCCCCTGCTCGCCACCTCCAGGAAGGAAAAGGGCCCGGTTAAAACCTCCTCTCGACCAGCGGCACCGCAAGCGGGCTCCCGTCAGGGGTCATGCCGAGGCCTTTCAGACAGACACCCAAAACTCGAGGGCGCTCAACACACCGAGCGCTGCAGGCGAAGCTCTCGCGACGTCCCCTGGGCCGCTGGGGATAGCACCTGCTGCACTGACAGGTTCACTGCATGAACTCTTTACCGGTTTCTGCAGCTCAAAGCAGGGCACGTACACTGCTAAGGGCAGGAAGAAGCCTGACATGGCCAGCAGCAGCACGTTCATGAAACTCAGAGGCAAGGGCGCCACGAGCTAAGGCTGCCTTTCCAGCTGGAAGGTGTTAGCAATATATTCCCTTAAGATAGGATGCGGTGACTGTGTGCGGCGAGCACCTAACAGGACGGCTGGCGGGGGCTTGGGGGGAGCAGCACCCCAGACCCCTGACACGCAGCGTGGTGGGCCCAGCCCCGGCAAGCCCCACTTAGAACATGAGACCGTGGAACCCCAGGAAGTGAGTCCCTCATTGTTACACTTCACACAAGAGACAGGACTGTCTAAAACGGAGGGTTCATTTAAAGGTGTCACTTTTCCTATATCAAGAGATTCAAAATACTTGTATAAAATTGCCTCCACTGTCTTGGCCATGGATTTCAACCTTTTCCATTAGTTCAAACAAACAAAATACTTGCATTTTATTTAGTATCTGAAGGCTTAAAGAATTTTAAAAGAGTAAAATGAAATCATAACCTTGAATGTCATCAACATCTCAGAAACCACTATCATTCCTGACATTCTTTCTGTAGAGATTTTAAGGTGGCATAAAAGTAGTGATATATTATAGCACTGTAATAAACTGAAAATTTCATGCTATCCAAATGACCAATCTCTGATTATCTTTAAATGTGTATATTTTGTTGTGAAAAATACAATTGTGGTGCTATAACACTGAAAAGTCAACAAAAATCAATCTGAAGTTTTACCAGAAGCATTAATAATTTAATTGCAAGTAGTAGTCTGCAGGGCCTCATCTGAGATTCTGATGCTTTGAAACAAGCTACATTTACATGTAAATTATGCTCAAATAATTGTTTCTGTAGGTGCGAGTGGCTCTTTCAGATCAGACACAGACACATAATGTCTGTTCACCCACCATCAATCAAGACCCAAGAAATTTTTATTTTTTGTTTGAGTTAAATTTAGTCATAACTAATACATACAGTAAACACATAAATTTAGATCTCTTCTATTAATTTTTTTGAGCTAATTAAGGAAAAGCATTTAATTTGAAAATGGTGGCAGACTACAAATTCATTCCTACTTTGCATTTTGAACTTGTTTCTCAAAGCAGCTTCTGGACAACCAGTGATGCATATAATTAATAGGAAATACAACTTTTATATGTACATTTTTAATAAGTTGAATAGAAAATTGTTGGAATAGGTCTAGTTAAATACATATTTGGTGTACTAAATAATATTAATAGTATAACAAAAATACCTTTGAATTTAGAGCTTGTTTTAGAAAAGCAGCTATCTATCCCATTTAATATAATAGAAATCCATTTTCAGTAACAGGTTTTTATGAACTGAGTAAGAAAGCAATTACGACGTCCCTCTTTTCTTACAGGCAGAGCACTCGGTCCCTGACGACGAGGCGCGTGCGCTCACAAGGCGCGGGAGGCGCAGGGCCGAGGCGCGACTCACCGGGCTGAACACGTGCAGTCCCTGCGTCCTGGACACCAGGTGGGAGCTCTTGGCGATGCAGGTGGCCGTCTCGAGCTTGTCGCCCGTGAGCATCCAGATCTACGAGGGAATTCGAGCAGTGAGTTTCGCACCCAGCTGCACGCCCCTCTCTTAGCAATGTCTCTACCCACTGGTCTCGCCAAAACATCAGGGCACAGGGCTGGGAGGACAGCCGAGGACCATCGCACAGCCGACGAGATCAGCTCTCTACACCGAAAAGAAAAGCCTGAGAGCCTTTCACGTCGGATGGGCAGGCTGGAGAGGAAGCTGCGACTTGGGCTTGGGAGGCAGAGGGCAGCTGCAAGCCTTTATTCCAACTGCTGCTTCTCAGCTGGAAACAGGTTCAAGTTCAGCAGTGGCCCCCAGTTAAGCTGAAGGCTGTCTATCCCAAACACAACATGTCAAGTAATACCACTTTTACATTAAAACAGACACGCACATATTGGTGTGCACATATATCCCTAGATTAAAGGGAGAGAGCAAATCATCAGGACATTTTATATAACAGCAAAAAACTTCCAATAACAGTCTTATTGTTGAATGATTTTTTCAGTTTTCTTATGTATCATATAGAAATATACATTTTTGGACACAGTAAACAGAAAATATTTATATATGATATCTGAGTATGTGCTTAAGCATAGTTTAAGTGTTCTCCATGTTGGAAAGATTTGTTCTTTTTATTTATTCTGCATACTTAATATTGATTTTACTGACCAACCTAACTGTGGATCAAAGGTTACGGCACATGAAAACATTGGGGACAATAATGCAAAAGAACAAGAATGACCACTGCTAACAAATCTATGTGCCCCTCAAGAAACCTGAGTGCAAGTCTGGTTGAAACTTTAAAAGTTTCAGGAGTATCTGACATCAGATTGCTACATCTTGTAAAAAATTAAAAGGATCTGTTTCTTTAGACAGAAAAATAAGCAACAAAACTCTGGAAGGTCTTTGTAGTTTAGCAAACAATGAATATAAATCTTCATACAAGAAACATTTATTATTTGGACATATTGATAATGTAACAAGCACAATTAAGAATACGTTACAATGTAATGAACAGGTCATAAGCTTCCAATTATATCCATAATTCTGACTATACATTGTATCAAGTATATGTAATTTAAAAGTTCTAAGTCTGAATTGCTCTCTCATCATTCTGAAACCCTATCTGAACAATTATTCTGACAATCAGATATAGCCTCATGATACATTTTCTAATGTTATCTTGGAAGATAAAATATATCTGATACTAAATCTCCATGACTGTTATTACTTTCACATCTGTCTTCTCCCATCCAGGCTGTAGCCACCTGCATAGCAAGAAATACATATTCTCTTTTCGTAGACATCATAATACATATTTTTAATTTGAAGTCCGGATTTGCTTTCTGACATTTTCCTACAGTTTTGTCTCTCTGGTCTAGCCATATAGAAATTTTCATTTTAAACTCAAGCTATATATTTTTTCTATTCATAAAAGTAAAAGGCCCAAATCTTTGAGGCAGTACTAAAATAAATATTGTCAATCACTTTGTAATTGAACTTCTAACTTCAGTGGAACATATCAGGTAAGAAAGCAGTTTCCTACAAAGTATTTAAAACTTATACCATAGACAAAGTGCTCCCCCCACATGAAAAGTGCAAATCAGTAAGAAAAAGACCAACAAAAGCAGGCCAATGGGTATGGATAGTAAGTACACAATCATGGAGTTCACAGGGCAAAGAAAAAACGAAGGACTCAAACATGTTAAAGAAGCTTAACCTCATTTATCATGAGAAATGCAAACTGAAATTTCAAGGAGATACAATGTTTCAACTTCCAAATTGCCGAAGATTAACCGGTTTGATATAATAAAGAAGCAGGAGTCCACACTGGCTCAGCCTACAGGGCAGGTGGAGGGTTTGTCCTACTGGCACCCTCCCTCCAGGGCACGGGATGCGGGGCTGGGTACAAGCTCATTCCACATTCCAGCAAGCACGTGTCTAAATCACCTATTAAAAAATGTTTTTAGTGGTTTATTTACTAGCTAAGCAACTGCTCACTGAATCCCCGAAGGAACGCCCAGTGGGGGCCTGAACGCAGATGGAATTCCTCAGAAGGGCTGCTCTGCCCGAAGCCTGGCCTGACCGGGCTCACGAGCCCCGAGCCCGGCACCCTCCGCTGCTCTCGTGTCTGTGCATGTGACTTCCCAGCACAGGAGCACAGGAGACTTCCAGGTCTCTCTTCCATTCTGATAAACTCAGGCAACTTTTTCTGGGAAGTAAGAGCGGGGAGCGCCCTTTTGTGTGAGGCAGGCACCTACAGAGCCCTTTACAGACACGCAAGTGAGACGAGACACCAGCTTCTCAACGTGGTAAATGTCACAAGAAGGGACCAAAAGACACTAGTCTTCAAGCTCCCCTGGGTCCTGACTTCTCCCAGACTCCCACTCTGCACGCGGCAGCAGGAAGCTCGAGGGCTGGGTTCAGGGTTTCGCTCGAGCTCGCGTTGTCGGCCTTCCCTGCTTCCCACAGGGCAATGCGTGCTGTTGGCACACCGCCAGCTCCGGAGAGGCTGTTGTCTCTTACAAGGACCCGCCACATAAATGACGCTAAAGCCGTGAGTTTTCACATGGAGGCAAAGCCCACGGCACGTGCCCCGTACGCTGAGGCCCCTCCTGAGAGGAGCGGAGACGCTGGGCCTGCGGGCCCAGGAAGCTGAGGAGGGGGTTCGGACTGTGCTCCATTTGGGCCTTCTGAATTTCTGAGAGTGAACGTAGTACTTCTCTTCTCTAAACACACGAATGAAGGAAATAAAGCAGGTTTCTGCATAATCCCACCTTCAGTATTTGGTTTTGTCAAAGGCAGTAAGATGTCAAGCATGAGATGAGACGGTCTTTAAGACAGTCCAGTTCAGGGCCCGGAGAACCCAAAGCCCACCCGGACCACCGCGCTGCGCTGCAGGCCACCCCCAGCCCACGGCGCACCCACCGCCAACACGCAGCGCCACGGGCCAGGGCGGCTGGAGCGCTCCGGGGGCTGGGGAGCTTCCAGGGACAGCTTTTGGTGGGGAGAGGGCAGGCCCCGCAGACTTCCAGTGTCCTTGGCCTTGAGTGCTGTTTGGCTGTGATGGGCAGAGAAGTGAGCACAGGGGAAGGGGCAGAAGAGCTGTGGCGCGGTGGGCATGTATCTGCAGTGACTCCGCAAACTGGGCGGGCGTCCCAGCCTACAGGAAGGGCCGTCCCGTGTGGGCCTCTGGAGAGGCAGGAAGCACCTGGCCACGGGAGGGGTGGTCTGTCCCCAGCGGGAGCGTGGGGTGGCTGAGGACGGCCTAGAGGCAGGGGTACGGCGTGTCGTGAGCACGCGGGCTGCGGCTACCCGGGTTCCGACGGTCCCAGAGAGGAGAAGTCACCAGCAGAGCCAAAAGCATCTCTGTCTGAAAACTCATCTCCAGGACCGCACGGAGCTTCCCGGTGCCAACGGCCATCAGAACCCGAGGCCAGGCAGCTCTACCTTGATGCCCGCGTTCCTCAGCATCTCCAGGGTCGGTCGCACATCAGCCTGCAGCTGGTCCTCCACGCCGGTGAGGCCCAGCAGCTCCATCTCTCTCTCCAGGCTCTCCACTACCGCGGCCACCTTGAGTGCTCGGTCATGCAGGCTGAGCTTGGCCTGGTTGTACCGGCTCTGAGATAACACAGAGGGACAGAGGCTGCGCCTCAGGACGAGCTCGGTGCAGACGAGCCTCCTGCGACCACCACGACCCACTGAGGCGCGAGCATGGGCAGCTCCACGCCACTCAAGCACGGAGGGGCTGGCGCGGGCAGGTGCCGGCGCTCAGGGGCCGTGAGAGCCGCCGACAGGGCGGAGCCACCGCGAGGTGCCCTGCGGCCCTGCGCCCGGTCGTGGCCGGCCTGGCTCCGGGCAGCACGGCAGGCCGGGGGGGGGCGCCTCAGCACAGGCCTGGGCCTACCTCAAAGTCCTGGTACTGCTCCTCCGTCAGACACTTCCTGGCCACGACGAGGGTGCGCAGTCCTTCCCGGGCCATGTTGCCACACTGGAAGACAGAAGCCGGTGCTGCAGCATACTTCGGCCAGCCGAGCACCCAGCGGGACCTGGGCTGGCTCGAGGGCATCGTCCCTGCGCGTCTGCTGCACCAACGGACCACCCGCTTGCGGCAGGCTGGCAGGCGCACACTGTGCCAAGAGGGGTGCGCCCCACAGACTTGATCTCATCTCCACTCACGGAAGAGAAACAGGGATGAACAGGGGGCGCTTATTTTACGTCAACATCGGCTGCTGCAATCACGCTGTTTTTACCTTTTGGGGACCCGCGAGCCGGCCTTGCCGCGGCACTGAAGCACAGCGTCGGGCCCGCGCTTCGATCTCCCCTCGAGCTAGCAAGAAAGGGGCTGTGAGAAAGGGGCACGGGCCGGAGCAGCCACGCACGGGAGACGGCCAGGGAGAGCGGGGCAGCAGGGCGCCTCCAGGCCAGGGCAGCACCCCGCAGCTCCTGCTGCTGTGCGCCTGGCGCTCAGGCTGGGCCTGCGCTTGGCTGAGGGGGTGAGGGCGTGGTCTGCCTGGGAGGCGGGTGCCTGCTCTGCAGCGCTGGACGGGGAGCCATGAGGGCTGCACCAGAGGAGGAAGAGGAGGTGCTAGCACCACCCTGATTCGAGAATGCCGCAGAATAATAAAAATACTGTTTTCACCTATTACTGGCAAAAATTTAAAAGCTTTATGTTGGTGGCAGGTAAAAAAACAGGCTGGTAACCCTGGTGCAATTGCCTTCAAGGGTAAATAACAGTTTCTCTCAAAATTTAAACTGCACACACCCCTTGAAGCAAGTTCTCCTGCCAGAAATTGCCCTGCACTCCCCAGGCCCACTGGGCACCACACAGTCGTGCACGGCACCTGCCTTGGATGTTTGCACGGGCACACGTACAGGGCAGGGGTGGCTGGACAGACAGCTGGGCAGACGGCAGAACGAGGCCGTGGCAGGGGACCTCCCTGCTTTGGGCAGCTGCAGTCACGAGGGCGTGCGAGGCCATGCCTAGCCAGGGCCTCCAGAGGGTGCCCCTGCCCGAGCAGAGAGAGGCCCGTTGAGAAGGCCTGCCTCACCCAGACCTCACGCAGGCTCCTGGGGTAGGGCTGGCACGGGCGGTGTGGGCAGACTGTGGGGCAGGCCAGGGGGCTGGGGGCCGGGCTCGGGCGAGGACACAGCCTGAGCTGGGAGGGGCAGGCGAGGGGGCCTGGGGCCATGGCCAGGGGCGAGGGCCTCGGGGAGGCCAAACCCCATACCGCCTGCCTGCCAGCGCCACGGGGGAGGCCTGAGCCTCAGACCTTCAAAGGCAGCACTTCAGAGAGCGATAAGTTTTCATAAAAACCAAGGAAAGGTCACACAGAGAACACTGACCCATACTGCCCCTGAACAAGGGGCGCCAGGAGCTCGTGGCCTGTGCACAACAGGGACGCCCAGGACACAACGTCCAGGCCGTGTGCACCGCAGCCAGGGCTCAGCTGCGAGACCACTGCCCAGGCCACTTCAAACCTGAGCTCCAGCATGTTTCGCCTCTTCGGCATTCCTGTTGCTAACCTAGAGAACTCACTGGAGACCACTCCCTTGACACAGGGAGGACGTGCCTTAGCCCAGCTCCCACCAAGTCCAGGGGCTCTGTGGGAAGACAAGGCAGGCAGTTGCCTGGGAAAGGTGGTGTGGGACACAGACCATGTCACAGACCACATTGTCATCATGACACACGGGCAGGGTGGCACGCTCTCTCTTTTTAATTAAAAACATTCTTTCCAATGTCACACCGGAAAACATCAGCTTGCTAAGGCCATCGTGCCTTTCGGCACATGCATGACAAGCCAAATCCATCAGCCACTGCTTTGCTCAGTGAGAAGGAAGCAGACCTGGTGAGCTCGGTCACGCCACACTGGGCTGACTGCTAACAGGACGCGGCGGCGCAGGGAAGCCAGGCGCTGGCCGCGCTGCACGCGCCCCGTGGCTGAGCACGGGCTACGGCACAGCGAGGGCCTGGATTCCAGGCCGGCAGAGGGAGGTGGCCCTTCGGGCCCGTCCAGGTGAGGGCTGCTGCGTCCTTTGGCTTGGAGAGGCAGAGCCAGCAGTACCCTGCGTTTTCACTGACGGGCAGTCATCTACGCACAGGACCCAAAGGGCAGACGCAGACGGCCACGGGGCCTGCGCCCGCCGGAGGAGCGCTGCGCCCACGGGAGGGAGGCTGCCCTCTTGTGCCTTCTGATTTTAATTACTTGCTTCACTGACAACATTTCTGGGGTCTGAATCCAAATTTGTGTTTAGAGGTGGGTAGGCAAATCACCCAGCTCCTATCCTCTCTAGAAAATTACTAGCTTAAGTTTGTTCACAGTCAATTTGCTTACGTTTCAGGTTTCTGCTATATGAGTAGAAGTTTTTTCATTTTAATTTGGAAAATAAAAATTTATTGTCAAGCATCTGACTTTGGGGACTCACTGTACACTAAAGTGAAAGGCTTTTGCACTGCAATAGTACTACAACAAGTTACTTTTTCACACATACAAAAACATCCGTGGTGGGTTGAAAAAATTCTCTGTGGAAAAAAAATACAATGCTGAGAAAATAAATGTACCTAGGATTTATAAGAAGTTACCTTTGTGAAAAGCAATCTGACATTATTTGTCTGTTGCAAGACATATACTGATTTGACCTTATAAGGCTAAATAAATTAAACAAGTATTTTACAATTAATTGCACATCATTATGACCAAAAGTAATTTTTATGATACTTTACTAGTTCTTCAGGGCGTTTAATGCGTTCCTGTCCCTGGTGAACCCAAAGTGCCCTGCGGGAGGCACGGCGGGAAGAGGGAGCCGCAGGACGCCAGGAGCTGCCGCCACGCCCAGAACGGCAGATTCCACTGCATATTAATATGGAAACTAAGAAACAGAGAAGATAATCTCATGAGCCTAACACAAACGTTAGTGGTTTTTAGAGAGAATTTGCTGAAATATAGGATGAAATGGCTAAATTTATATTTTTCTTTTTTAAAATAAATGCTATGAACAAATTAGCATATAATTTAGTCTACAAGATAAACATAATAAAAATTTAACCTTGTTTATATATTTGACATTATTTCAGAATTCTGTATTGAATGGTTACAATGCTTACTATTTTTCCCTATTATTTGCAATACAGTCTTCATAAGGAGCTACTTTTAAATAGCTACACAAAAATAATTTTTATATAATTAATTATATAATTAAACAGTACTCCCATCCTTGTTGGCATAGGAAACTGGGAAGATGTGTAATCATTTAAAATAATTTTATGGGAAAACAATGCCGTCTTTGGAAATCTATGTGTACCATGGTTTGAATTTTGGTAGCTCAGCCTACTCCAGGGACGCCAGTGGCCGTTCTCCCGCAGTGGCTGCGCGCCCCGAACATGCCCACGACCCCTTACCTCCTCCTCCAGCCAGTCGTTGTACTGCACGATGGGCGCCATCACCGCGTCGGCGCCTTTCAGGTAGAACGTGATCTCGGCAGTGGACTCATCCTGACACAAAGTGAAAGGGCGCAGGGTCATTCGGCCGCGTGCCCTGGCCCCCAGGACGTCCAGTTCTCATGGCCTGACCTCACGCTTCCCTGTTCAGCCAACTTATAAGACATGCTTTTGTCTGTTAAAAAGAAGCTAACAGGAGCAAATTTTAGCCATTTTATGGTCAGAAAACATTGTTACAGTCAACTCTTTGGCTTAGTATGCTGATAAAACAAAACAGCTTCAGCTCATTTCAAAAATGAATGAATGAATAGCACCCTTGATTTATTCTGCCTCACGAGGTGCAGGAGAGTTACTTTACATCCCCACCTTAGAGACACACTAGTTTCTCAGCTATAAATTAGTTTAGATTTTCTGAAAAACCGTCACAAGCTCATTGTACTTAAGAACGGGTAACTCCGACGCTGACTTTTCTTGGGCAAAACGTTTGTCAGCCGCCGCCTGTGGAGAGAGCGGGGGCCCCGCAGCCAGGCCAGCGCAGGTCGGCAGCCCCCGGGGAGCGCAGCCAGGCCGCCACCTGCCTTCACGATGATGCCCATCCGCTTGCTCTCGGACGTGAAGGGGAACGTCTGCAGCACGCAGTAGGTGAGCAGCTGCCCGCCGGGGGTCCGCAGCTGCATAGACGTCAGGTCCCTGCTCACCAGCGTGAGGCCGGCACTCTGTGTCCACTGCACCAGGGCGACCTGCAGGGAGCAAGGGGGGTCACTGTGTGCTCAACGGAGGGCTGGGGTCAACAGAGGGGGGCAGTGGAGGGCTGGGGGGCCGCGGGGGGCACTGGAGGGGGCAGCAGAGGGCTGGGGGATTCGCTTCATGGGGAAGACGGGTAGAAGCTTCACAGAAGCCAAACGACAGCCGGAGACCTGAAAGCTTACCAGACACGGCAAATGCAGGAACACCTGGCGCCGAGAAGTGCTTTAGTCGTGTCAAGTGGACACTTTCAAATAATATTTTGCAGATAAACAATATGCAATATGACAAAAAGTCCCTGACATTAGTTTTTAAAATAAAGATCGCTATTGACTATGGAGACAATCTAGATTTTAAAATCTAGAACAGAACAAAGACCCAGCAGTCTTGGAAGCAGGGGGATAAGCTGTGTGACTTCTCAAGGCAATTCCATTAAAGAGTAAACAACCTGAAGCTTTCATTTTTATCATGACTTTTTTTCCTAAATAAGAGACTCCTGTGACCAGTTAACTTTACAGTTAATGTTCTTACAGGTAATATTTAAAATTTAAAGGAGACAAAAGAGCAAAGCAAGCAGGCGGCCTGAGTGCCATGCACCCCACGAGCGCCGTCTCTGAGCCCTGCCGCCCCGCGGCGCAGAGACAACATGGCCCAGTGGCGTGTGGACCGCGGTGGCGCGTGGACCGAGGTGGCACACGGCCAGTGCCTAAAGTCAGAGCCAATCTTACATGTAACCACTTATTATGTAGTTCGCTGTTAAAATTTTAAAACCCTAAGCAGAATCATTTTAAAGATAACTTATGAATAGTACTTTTATGATAAGTGTTTTCTGAAAAATTGAAGTTTGTCTTTAAAAGCAATGTCCTATTACAAGTTAATTAGTTAAAACAAGGTTTACTGCTCTTGGTGACCGAGACAAGCAAGGGTCTGTCTGAAGAGCGTCCTATCGCCTCAGGGTCAAGACACCGAACACTGGAGCCTTCACCCGGGGGCTGCCGCGAGGCCCAGGGCGGGAAGGGGCCCTGGCTCCAAGCTCCCCGGCTGTCCCCTCGTCCTCAGCCCCCGCCTCCTCCTGGGGCCGGGAGCCCGCTGGACGGGCCATGGTCCCTCCCGCCCCACATCATCTTCCCCCAGCTCTCGCCCCATCTTGCCGGCCGGTTTGTGCACCTGCCCGTCTCCCCATGCCCTCCACGACCCGCCGCCGTCCCTGCACCCGCCCGCTTCTCCGGTGCTCTCCACCACAACCACACCACCCCTTTCGAGCAGCACTCCCTTTTTAAGCCCTTCCCCCGCTGCCTTGCTGCAGGGGGGGCGTGGGGGGCTTTCACAACCTGCCTGGAGACCCGTGGCCGCTGTGCCTGCCGGGCAGCACCCCATGGCCACACCCACCTCCCAGCACGTCCCAGGACAGCCAGCCCACCTGCGGAGCCTGCCGCTCCCCACAGGCACCCGCTCCCCTGGCTCCCCAGCTTCCCTGGACTCCCCCAGCGCCCTGGGCCCCCAGCTCCGCAGGCTGCCCCAGCGCCCCTAGCGCCCCGGCGCCACGGGCTCCCCTGCGCTTGCTTCAGGCCTTACCCAGGGCGTCACTTACTTCTTCGGAGACCTCCGTCACCTCCCTCAGACCCTGCAGTAATCACGCTCATGACGCTGCCTGTCCTTCCTTTGACCACCTGGGCCCTCGGCCACGTGGGAGGAAATGCTGACCATGGGTCAGAGGGCCCTGGCCGTGAGCATCCCCTCAACCTCTGGGGGTGCTGGAGACGAAGGCCGGACGTGCAGGGGTCAGCCATGTCCACGTGCCCGTGCGGGCAGCCCCTCCGCGTGGAGCAGGGCTGGTGCTGGAGGCCTCAGTGTGGCCCATACTCCACAGTGACACGGCGCCCAGCAGGCTGCATGGCCACCTCTCCTGGACTGGCCTCGGCCGGTGTTAGTCTGTATCCTTTCACTGTAATGAACCGTAATCCTGAGTCTAACCGCTTCCAGTGGCTTGAGTCCTTCTAGACAACTGGTGAAACTGAGGGGTCTTGGGGCCCCCATCTTGCAGGGGGTGGCCTTGGGTCTCCCGAATCTGCACCGGCCAGGCCAGGATCATGCCTGTGCACCACACACGCCTTGGGTTTGGGCCGTCCACTTGGGACTGGCTCAGGAAGTGAGAACCAAGTACAGACAGAAGGACAATGACCTCTGACTGGAGAAATGGGTTTCTCACCAACAAATGAAGGAGGCCAGAGGGCGGCTGGCCGAAGGGCTGGCGAGGGCACCCCCACCGTGCACCACTGCGAGCTGAGGGAGGGGGGACCATCCTTTTGCGGGGACGCCAGGCCTCGATGATGCCCACCAGGCACCTGCAGACAGAGCCATCACAGCCGCCCCCACATGCCCTTCCGGGGCAGCACTAACACCCCTCCCAGGAGAAGGGGTGAGGTGCCCATGAGGCGAGGCCTTGCTGGCCGGGGCTCTGCCCACTCCTTCAGAAGTCCAGCTGTGTTGAGGCCACCAGGCTTGGGGGACATGCAGGCTGCTTGGCCGGCCACACAGAGGTCTGCGGGGCACTGCCTGGAGGAGTTCTAGGGAAGCTGCATCTCCTGAGACCCTGTGATCACGAGCTTCAAGTGAGCCCGGTCGAGCTCCTGACCACACGGCTCGGGCTCGTCCAAGTGGTGTTCGTGCACCGCTGGACGCCGGGGACGTCTGCCACACAGCAAGAGTGACATCTACCAATGGTCTGGATATTGGTATTCCAGGACTGGGCTAGAGGTGAGATGAGATCACCTCTTCTAAGGGCACTTACAACTGGGAGATTCTAGAAACAAGATAAATGGTAAACCGTGAGTCACCAGTGAAACTGAAATTAGCACTCGGCATTCTCTGACTTTCCAGGACATTACAAAGACACTGAAGTTCACTGAGACTCTAAAATCATGCCACAGAGAATACACTACTGTAGTTTAGGCCATTAGCAGTATGTTTCAAATGGTAGTACTGAAGAAAGATATACAGATGTCAAGAGAAATGAGAGCACATCTACAGGGGAACAAATTAACATTTTTGCAACACCATTTAAAATGTAAAAACAAAGTAAAACTGTCTATACATTTTATTCTAATAAAGTTTCTCTATAAGCAGCCAACGATACAATACTACCAAGGCTCATTTTCAATTTATACAGTGAAAGATTACTATTACATTTTGACCTGCAAATTGTGTTTTTCTGATACTATGCTGTCGCCTCATTTGAGTCCCAAAGAGCCTGGCCTTAGGGTCTATATTTGGTGACTCACATCTGTTTACTGTTTAGCTTATTTTAGGCTTGACCTCATAATCCACTAGAGTTAGCAGCCTATAACTGAAATAAGTTCAGCTTCTTCTACCTAGTCCAGCATTCCACACAACTGTTTTTAATCAGTAATCATTTCAGGAGTAACCACATAATCCCAACCATATATATATAAGAGTATTGGAATTTTTTTTTACAAGAAAAGATGCTTTAATTACTGTTCTACTGCAACTTGCTTATTGTAGGACAGTTTTTTTTTTTTAATAATATAAAATTAAACCCTTCTGAATCAGTCTATAAGCAAGTAAGTACAAATGTAAACAATGGGATGAGGCTATGTTTAACTGTTAGATTATTAGCTGCTGAATTAATACCTATTTATTAGTCATTCCTACGATCTGGCTTCCTAACCGAAAGAGATCATCTCCATGGTGCAGATGCGGATTTCCTCCCCGGAGTGGGGTAGCACCTCCCTCCCTGCCTGGGGCGCGAGGGGAACCTCTCCATGAGCCCCTCCAGCTGGGGGCCTCCACGGGGTGGTCTGGAAGGCCCCTGGACACAGCCTGCCTCTGGGATATTAAATGGAGACAAGATTTAAAAGGCAGTCACAGTTTGACTTTTCCTCCCAAAGATATTTAAGCAATTAAAAAACGTACTTTCTAAAGCATGTGCACTGCCCACCGGGTGGAACGAGTCTCGGGGTCAGGGTCTTGGCGGGACGTCCGCCTTGGGCGACACCCTCAGGCCTGGGCTGGGAGTGCTATCGTCTTCTAGTCCTACCTACCACATTCCCTTTGGAACCATTCTCTTTCCTTCGCTGCACTTATTAAAGTCCACACTTCTACATTCAGTTGTCTAAGTCCCATGACACAGAGATCACGATTTTATTGCTTACTTATGTATATCTGGGTACAAGCACAACACCAATGTTTCTTGAAAACTAACATTCTTTCGCTGAAATTGAAAACAAAAGTGGAAAATTGAACAGAATCCTTTGGACAAGAGCAAAAGGACAAATGGCATGTTTATTGAGCACATCTTATGCACCCAGATCCTGGAAATGGAGCGGAACAGCTAGTTCAATAAAACTTGGGGTTCTGAACTTAAGAAATATATCTGTTAATACTGCTAATTTGCCTTGAAATCTTTTCTTTACATAAAAAATGCATTATCAGCCAAAAGAAGTATCAAGCAAACAAGAGGTAGATTAGTTGAGCCAGTGGGTCACTGTGTGAGGTCCTGTAGGTGCAGAAGCGATCACAGTACTTGCTTCGGTTGTGTAATTATTTTAGGCTCACTTACGGCATCGTGGCCACACCAGTGTAACTAAACCCCAGGAGTGCGAGCCTAACTTCTGGCTAAAAATCAAATTGAAATACTGTTCAAGTGCTTCTTTCTAGGTTAATATCTTTAAATCCTTTCATGTTGCATAAGAAAAATAGAGGATATGTAAATAAGGCTGAAGGATGGTGTTGACTTGCCTTTTAAATAAAGAAATCATGGGTTTTCATCAAGTCAGATTGTTAGTGAAATATCAGTGACTAGATAAGACATTTGGGGCTTCCCTTGGGTAATTTTCTTTACACAGAGAAGAGAAACCGCGATAGGTGTTTGGTTTTCTCTAAGTGGAACAAGGTAGGCGAAGAAAAAATGAAATGGAAAACACTGACAATGGAAAGTACTAACATCATACCTTATTTGACTTGTTCAGTGTTCCCATTTTCTTAACTCACACTTGAATAAACCCAGGTAAAGTTTTATTTTCAATTTAAACACTTTTGGAGGAAAGTTTACGTATCTTTAAGAAGCAATTTCTATACTGAACAGTGCTAGGTATGTTTATTCCTCTCCCTTTATTTTCTAATCACCAATATCAATCTCAAACTTTGCTGACAGTCAATCAAAAAAGTTTCATGCTTCCTTATACTGAAGAAACCAAACCATGAAGAATATTCTAGCAAAGAACTAACCAGATTTGAGTAAAATGGGAGTTCAAGATTTCAGTTCTTGCTAGGATGTATTATGTCTAATCAAGATGAAATATGTGCCCTGAAAAGCATCTTTCTCCCCTATTTTAATATTATTTCAATTTCATGAAGACAAAAGTTAAAGAAAAACATACATGTAGAGTTTTTGCTTCTTATCCTAAGGAAATATCACTGAATGATGCATAGTGAGATTTGAAATCATGCTACCTCTGCAATTACCCTGTATTCCAAAAAATTTTTTCCAAAAAGTGACAAGATAAAATACTAAATTACATACCAAATATTATAGAAAAAACTTAAACCAGTACTAAAGCATGCACACTTTTAATTCTGAATTATTTGGTAGTATTATGTTTTCTGTCAATAAAACCTTAAGATAATACTAGATTGTTTCTTTAATTTTGTTTGGTCTGAAATCCATACTTTATTTGAATCCCCCTCCCCTGCTTTTCCTTGGAGTCCGTTTCCTGTCCCAGGACCTGCCCAGGACCCCACACAGGTCTCTGTTGGCTCAGACCCCCTGGTTTTGACGCCCTTGACAGTTTCCAGGCGTTCGGGTCAGGTGTCTTCTAGAACGGCCCCTGTGGATCTCTGTGGCCTTTCTCCTGACCCAGGCGGGTTCTGAGCTTTGGAAGGACGACCACAGCGGTCACGAGCCCACTCTCCTCCTGGCTCCAGCTGTCCCCGGAGCTTCTCGCTGCTGGGCCTGCCGGGGTCTCCCTGGAAAGAGGCTCTGGCTGCCCCCTTCCCGCGCTGCCTTCCTGGAGGAAGGCCCTGTGAGCTGCCCTCACGAGAGGAGTGGGGGGCTCCACTCCACCACCTTGGGAGTGGACAAGCTACATAAGTTATTTTGGAATTCTTCATAGGAGACATGTCTTGTCTCATTCATGTACTCGACCATTTATTTACATCAGTATGGGCTCAATAATATATATTTCATACTCTGGGTTATAACCTGATACAATTTATTTTGTTGCTCAAATGGTTCAAGCTTTGGTCATTGACCTTCTTTCCTTTGGCTCCTGGGCCCTCTGACGAGCCTCCACGGGTGAGAGGGAAGACAGATGGGTGGGTGGATGGGGGTGGGGGTGGATTTAGCATGCCCTTACTTTCTGGCACTGTAAGATGCTCCAGACACACCCTGTGTATTTCCTGCCCCAGTCCTAGACCAGTCCTTTCTCCAAGGAGCCCTGGTTTCTTCTGTTGGAGGAGGTGTCAGAAGCTGCAGTCTGGGGGTGGGGCTCATTGTTCTGGACTCTGCTGCTTTGAGCCCCTCTGCAGACAAAGTAAGAAGATACATACTAGACAAAATATTTTTTGCTGAGCTCATTCTTCTAATTTTGCCCTACTGCTAGCATTTTTAGTGCCCCTTTTTAAAAATTTTTTTTATTTTTAAAAAAGCTTTAGATTACATAAATGTTATGTCGAATACAGGGATTTCCCACATGCCCCATCCTTGCCCTTCCACATTTTCCCCATCAACGTCTGTAACTAGTGTGGTAGATTTGTCACAATTGATGAACACATATTGAAGCACAGCTACTAACTATGGTCTAGAGTTTATAGTTTACACTTCGCTCTGCACATTTTATAGGTCTTGACAAAATGTATAATGGCCTGTGTCCATCACTGCAATGCCATGCAGGACAATTCCAATGTCCCAAAAATGCCCCATGTTACACCCATTCTTCCCTCTCCCTCCCCTCACCAGCTCTGGTGACCACTGCCTCTATATCAACGATACAAGCTCTTCAGTTACTAGAATAATAATAAATCTATAATAGAATAATAATGTCGACTTTAGTCCACTGTACATTCCCCAATTTTGAGGATTTGGGAATGGTGATGCCCACTGCTGCTGACTGAGAGAAGGCTGAGATCGCATGGGGCAGGTGGATGGAACTGTCTTGTGTGCAGTTGTAGATACTGTTTTTTGGGGATGGGCATTGTCCATCATCATCTCCTTGTTAATTGTCCTCGGTGAACCCAATGAACTGGGGAGTAGCAGGGCTCAACTGGCATATGAACAGACTGACAATTTAAGTCTCTGGAACATAAAATTTACAAGTATAGTGCTAATTAGGGTCAAATAAAAGGGGCAGAAGAGCCACATGTAAGGAAATTATAAATAAACCTGACTCTGATACACTGGAGAGCATACATTCCAAAGGAAGGTCCACCGACAGGGTGCCAAATTCCTGAGATTTTCCAGGTTAGCAGTATTTTTTTTAATTGAAGTAGAACAAACATGGAAAAAAAATTAATGAACTATAGGCATACCTGGTTTTATTGTGCTGCATGTTTATTGTACCTCGCAGATACTGAGTTCTTAATAAATTGAAGGTTTGTGACAACCCCGCATCGAGTAAGTCTTCTGGCCTCGTTTTTCTAACAGCATGTGCTCACTGCCTGTGTCTGTGTCACATTATAACTAAGGCGTGTACATTGTATGTGTACACACAATGCTATTGTACACTTAATATACTATAGTGTAAACCTAACTTTTATATGCACTGAGAAACCGAAACATTTGTGTGACTTGCCTTATTGTGATATTTGCTTTATTGAGGTGATCTGAAACAAAACCCACCCTTATTTCCGAGGTAAGTCTGTGCAAATTGCAAAACTCAATGAAAAATTCTAATGTGTGGATCTCTGTGAAAAAAAAACAGAACACCTTCCCAGGACCAGCAGCTTCCCTTGCTGCTTTCCATTCACAACTGTCTCTTCCCAAAGGAGAGCATCATCTTGGCCTCTAACACTATGTGAATTTCTCCTGATTTTGAAGTTATGTAAAGATGATACATTACTGTGTTCAACTTCTTTTCTTCAATATGATGTCTGTGAGGTCTGTCCATGTTATTCCATGTTGGACTGAATACAGTTCATCCACGTGATTGCTGGTGGACAGGTGGCCGTTCCAGTGTCAGTGCCTCACAAGAGCTGCTGCTGGGAGCACCACCTGAGCACCCAGGGCAGGCATGCACCATTCTCCTGGTGTGCACCTGGGAGCAGGGCAGGGGTCTGCAATCACCAACTTAAGGAGACACTACCAAGCAGTTTTCCAAAATACTTCCATCAATTGCCACTTCCCCCAGTAGAGTACAAGAATATCCATGGGTCCCCACCTTTGTCTACATTTGGCATTCACAATTGTTTAAATCCCAGCCACTCACTGTGGTTTTAATTTGCACTTCCCTAATTGCAAAGGAGGCTACATATATTTTCATGATTTTCTGGCCATTTGAAAATCTCATTTTCAGTACATATTTCTTATTTTCAATAAATAAAATGCAAATATCTTTTCCAAGCTGATGGGTCTGCCTTTTCCTTTTGCTATCTTTGGATGAACAGAAATTGGTAATTTTAATAAATTCCAATTTATTAATCTTTTAAGTTATTTTTCTGTAGCCTATTTAAGAAATCTTTGCTTACTTGAAGGTTATGAAGACATTCTCCTATGTTCCTCAGAGGCTTCGCTGTTCTGTATTCCAGCCCTGGGTAAACTGGCCGATGGTCAGCATTGTTTCAGAACAAGACCATCCCCTCCCCACTGCCAGGCAGCACTGCCAGTCACATCCAGGGTTCTCCGTAAGGTGTGTCTTCTAAACGACACCCAGGGCACTTCCCACCCTTTATGTAATCTGTCCACCATTTCTCTGAAGGACACTTTGTAGTTTGTTGGGTAGAAGTCTTGCATATCCTTTGATAAATTTTCCTATGAACTTTTCAAATGGTATATATAAGCAGTAACTTCTTAGACATTTCACTTTCTAAGTTTGCTGCTGGTGTACAGAAAGACAATAGAATTTTCTCTATCAGACCTAGCATCTGTAACCCTGCTCAAGTAACTTATTAATTCTAATAATTCATCTACAGGATTCTTCTGGATTTTCCACATAAGCTCCCACGTCATTTGTGACTAATGACAGTTCCATGTCTTCCTTTCCAAACTTAATTCACTTTTACTTTTACTTGTCTTACTGTACAGGCTAGGATCTCGAATCAATGTTGAGTAGAAGTGGTGAGGGCAGACCATTCTCTGAGGGCTTTCTCCAGATCACGAGGAAAAGCCTTCAACATTTCACTGTAAGTACATTGGATTTACCATTTGTTTCAATGTATCTTATTTTCTTTTTCTCTCCTTGTATACCTTCTTTTCGACTAATGGGTATTTCTCGTTATTCTACACCCCTCTTCCCATCTATTAACTACTAAGTAGATATTTTTACTATTTGTTTAGTGGTTGCCCCAGTGCTACCACCATGAATCCTTGATATATATAATATATACAAGGCACTTCTACCTGTTTTCTAAGGACCTTAGAGCAATACACCAACATCATTTACATCATCTCCTAATGTACATGCTATAGTACCCTACCAAGTGCCGTGTATCTTAATACTCTATTTTAAATGCCACAAGTCATGACTTTTATGACTCAATACAGCCAATATCCCTCTCTCTTTGTTGGTCTATTTGTTCATATCTTTTGCCAATTTTTAAATTGGGCCTTTGTTTTCTTATTGAGTTTTGAGAATTCTTTATATATTCCACTTATCAGTCATTTATCAGATATGTTTTGCAAATATTTTCTACAAGTCCATGGCTTGTCTTCATCTTCTTACCAGTTTCCAAGTGCACAGATTTTACTCTGATGAAGTCCAATTTATCATTTTTTTTTGTTTACAATTGTCATCATCTAACTAACCCAAAGCTACAAGGTTTTCTCCTATGTTTTCTTCTGGAAATATTACATTTATAGGCTTTGTACCACCTTTTTTTTTTTTTTTTTAAGATTTATTTATTTATTTCTCTCCCCTCCCCCTGTCCCACCCCGGTTGTCTTTTCTCTGTGTCTATTTGCTGCGTCTTGTTTCTTTGTCCGCTTCTGTTGTTGTCAGCGGCATGGGAATCTGTGTTTCTTTTTGTTGCGTCATCTTGCTGTGTCAGCTCTCCATGTGTGCGGCGCCTTTCCTGGGTAGGCTGCACTTTCTTTCGCGCTGGGCGGCTCTCCTTACAGGGCGCACTCCTTGTGCGTGGGGCTCCCCTACGTGGGGACACCCCTGTGTGGCAGGGCACTCCTTGCGTGCATCAGCACTGCACGTGGGCCAGCTCCACACGGGTCAAGGAGGCCCGGGGTTTGAACCGTGGACCTCCCATGTGGTAGATGGACGCCCTAACCACTAGGCCAAGTCCGTTTCCCATACGACCCATTTTGAGATGATTTTTGCCTATGTCAGGAGATCTTGGTCAAGGCTCTCTTTTAGCATAGTTCTGGGCACCATTTATTTAAAGGATCATCCTCTTTCCATTGAATTTCCTGGGATCTTCGTGAAAAATAGTTGACATCTTTGTAAAATTGAGTGTTCCAATCCATGAATATGATATACCTCTTACTAGAGTTAGAACATCTTTGGTTTCTCTTCACCGTTTTACAGTTTCCAGCATACAAAACTTATACATATTTAGCTAGATGTATCCCTAAGTATTTCATGGCTTTTTAGTGCTTTGCAAATGGTACACTTTAAACTTTAAATTTCTAATTGATCATTGGTATTACCTAAAAACACAAGTGATTTTTGCATATGAGCACCATAATGTATAATCTTGGTAAAGCCACTTAATATACTAGTATTTCTTTGGTAGGTCACTTGGGATTTCCTAAGGTGGCAATCATGTCATCTCTGAAAAAAACTACAGTTTTATTTCTTCCTTTCCAATATGTATGCCTTTTATTTCTATTTCTTTGACTTATTGCTCCAGCCAGGAATTTTAGTACAATACTGAATAGGTGTGATGAGAGTGGACATATTTCCCTCGATCTAAATAGTAAAAGGAACTTACCTAGTTTTCTACCATTATCATGTTACCTGCAGGATTTTTAATACATGCCCTTTATTAGGTTGAAGAAGTTCTACTTTATTCCTGGCTTACCAAAAAGTATTTTTTAAAATCAGGATTTTTTTTCTCTTTAAAAATGAGTGTATGGAATTTCCCTCTAATATGCTGAATCAGGTAAATTACACGATTTACAGCTGTTGAGTGAACCTTGCATTCATGATGTAAGACCCACTTGGTCTTGATGCATTACCCTTTTTTATATATTGTTGGATTTGATATGCTAATATTTTGTAATAGATTTTTATATCTATTTTGTAAAAGACACCCATCAGTAGTTTCTTATAATAATTTAAATTTTGATATCGGTGCAACACTCACCTTACAAAATGAAGTGAGAACTGTTTCTTCCTTTTTTATTCTCTGGAAGACTTTGTATAAAATTGGCATTATTTCTTCATTAAATATGTGGTACAACTGGGCCTGAAGTTTTCTCTGTGGGAAGGTTTTTAATTAGAAGTCAAATTTCTTTTCTAGATAAAGGATCTGAGGTACCTTTAGGCCATTTCAAAGACTCTTAAGAGACATGGCCTGAGGAAAGACCTGAAATCACTGATATCTAGAAACATATAACCCTATTCTCTTTTGACCCTGTGAACCACTTTGCTGGTTTACTTGTCATGATGGTAAGTACTGATTTTCACCTAAAGGATTTGAGCATGTGAATGCATTTGCATATCTTTTGATCAGGTATTTTAACTTAAATGCTTTTCTTTAAAGTGTCTATTGGAAATGAGATTAATAAAGGATTTTTAAACTATAGATAAAAAGCCATTTAATGTTTTCTAGTATTGAATAATTCTTATATTCCAAGGAAAATTACTGCTTGGTTTTGATGTATTATTAATATATTTTAATATGTTGTTCATACTTATAAATTTTATATATAAATCAAGTTTGATTTCTTGCCATTATTTATTAAAGATTTCTGCATCTCCATTCATCAGTGTGTTTCTGTTATCTTGGTTAAGATGTTAGAATTTTGGATAAGTTTGTTTCATAAAATGAATTAGAAGGCTTTGGAAATTTCTTCTTGCTTCTGAAAAGTTTTTATAGTGTGGAATTCATTTGTAGCTCAAAAAAACTAATAAAACTACCTGTCCAAAACTGTTTTTGATGGCTTTTAAAATTTCTTTTCTGGTCTATTCAGGTTTTATAGATTTCTTTATATTCAACTTTGCTAATTTTTAAATTTATACATTTTAGAAAGTTTTTTTTTGTTGTTGAGGCTTTCAAGAATATTAGCATTGAGGTTGTGTTTTTCTCTGATAGGGAAACGGACTTTGGCCCAGTGGTTAGGGCGTCCGTCTACCATATGGGAGGTCCGCGGTTCAAACCCCGGGCCTCCTTGACCCGTGTGGAGCTGGCCATGCGCAGTGCTGATGCGCGCAAGGAGTGCTGTGCCACGCAAAGGGTGTCCCCCGCGTGGGGGAGCCCCACGCGCAAGGAGTGCGCCCGTGAGGAGAGCCGCCCAGCGTGAAAAGAAAGAGCAGCCTGTCCAGGAATGGCGCCGCCCACACTTCCCGTGCCACTGACGACAACAGAAGCGGACAAAGAAACAAGACGCAGCAAATAGACACCAAGAACAGACAACCAGGGGAGGGGGGGAATTAAATAAATAAATACATCTTTAAAAAAAAAAAAAAAAAAAAAAAAAATATTCTCTGATAAAACATGAAGCCTATTTGTTTATTGCACACTTTCACATGCCTAACTTTATGTGTGTTAACTTGGTTTGTAGTCACAGATTTGTACTATTTACTTTTGGCAATGTTTTCCATTTTATTCACCTGTCAAGGAATGTGCTTTCGAATTCATTGCTTTCTTAATCATTTCTTTTTATGGTTTCCTTTAGCTTCCTTTCTTCACATCCTTTATTTTTAGCTTATACTCATTTCTTCTTTCTGAGCCACCCTCCCACGAGTTTCAGTTGCAGTGCATTCTCCTGACACTCAGCTGACCTGGGGCGAGCCTGTCTGTCTTGCTGTCACTGTGAAACTTCTGAATGAGAGAGGGGTGCAGTCTGCAGAGCAGACCCCGTGATCTGCACAAAGACCCCTTTGGATCTTGACCCTGGCTTTACTGTGGTTTCTCTTAGGTGATCACTTTCTGAATTTGGTTGCACTGTATACTACATGTTATCATTTCTATTATGATACATGTAAGAAGAAAGGTACTAGGGGCAGGTGAGAATTTTCAGGCCTTCAGCTGACTTGAAATGTATCCGACGAGCAGGCAACACACGGCTGCTAACTTCCCCTTGAGGAGAAAGAGCAGGGAAGGAGAGCAAGCCTCTTCTGCGTCCTCTGGCCACTCTGAGTGAGAGTGCAGGTGACATCACCGCCTGGGAACCCGGCAAGGCTTCCCTTGGACGTAGTCGTGTGTTGTGTAATAGGGCAGCACTTACTGAGTTATTGCCTACGAAATGTAAAAAGATAACCCAGAATTTAAATTTAATTAAAAATAACTAAAATGTGAATTTAAAAATTATATTTAAGTGGGAGCCTGAGCTAAATTGCATTGATAGGCGACTTGGTAACACCTGGTCATAGGCAATTTACACATACACAAACATACACTTTCACACTAAATGTCCTGCATGGGGCAGCCAGTACATCTGTGAACCATATAGGATGAGAAGAAATATAATGTGCTGTAAAATTTTATTGTTAACTTTTCACTGTAATTCCATTATCAAGTATTTTTAATAATTTCTGTGCTGCTCTTCTTGGAAAGCTTGGAAGAAGTTTCCTTTATCCCATTAGCAATTACATACTTGAAACTCCAAACTGTGCTCAAAATATACATTTATACAATGTACTTTATAAACCATCATTTAATTGTTGGTATTTCATCATTTTCGACTATGGTTATTGCAACAATCATTACAATGTAATAGAATTATTAACATAAAATGCAATTTGATCATCTGGAAAAACTGCCAATCAATTTTCAAAGACAGGGTGTATAGCGTTGATTGTCTATTGGCCTCGAAGGTTGCCACTGACAATGGTGTGCTCCTTACAAAGCTATTGACAAAGCACCACAATTAGTCTTGCTTCAATAGGCACACACGATAAAATGAACGAAAAAAATACAGCATGCCTCATACATTAAAGCTTACTCCTGTAAATCAAAAGCAATGCCATTAAGGACCTCTCATTTCTGTTTTCAAACCATCACCCTGTGGTTGGTTGTTAATTTTAGTTGTTTCTTGCATACAAATGCCTGACTGAGGCGATGCTACACACAACTTGAAAACATATTTAAATATAGTTTACCTGTGAAAAAGAATGTGACCATGAAGAATGGGGGGAGATGGGGAGAAGTGATGGAAAAGAACGTAACTAATAAAGAACTAGTTTACAGGAGTAAGCAATTATCAGCAATCGAGGCCCATCACTCTTTTGGCCCAAAAGGGCCAGAGGTCTCTACAGGTTCCTGTATGCCACGCGTGTACCATGAGTGCATGACTTCTGCTCTTCAGCTCTACCCACTTCGCTTAGATCCTTTTATGAGTGTTCATGGCATTAGTTTCATACTGACTTTCTCCAAATGCATTAAATATACACTTATAACAACTGGACTTAGTTGATTTTAATTCTGTCAATGACTTTCCAGGGGGCATTCACTGTTTGCTAAGATGGAGCCTACATGCTCAGGCTGTAGAGACAAAGTGATAGGCAGGTGAAACTTTCTGCTCCTGTAGAGAAAATGAAGTATTGGTCACTTATCACAAGAAATAAGTGGGCTCCACATCAAGAATGTGAAATCAGTCACTCACACTCTGATATATGACTTTCTACTGTCACAGTATCATCAACCCTGCCACAAATGACACAGCACTGAATCTGCGTAAGGCCTATACCCGTACATGGCCTTTAAAGATTCAGAATTAATTTCCTCAGGAGTCCGTTATTTGCATAATAGAAATTCATTTGTGTATGCACACAGGCAAGGTAAAGGATCCTCTCCATTTTCAGGAAAATGAAAATCAAGCTGCTTGCCTTATGAAGCACAGCAGCTGTGGTAGGAGAGACTCAGTCAGAAAGCTCTACTCACTAAGCTGCCTTCTCTCTAAAGCTAAGACACAGGAGCCACAAGCCACCAGGGGCCGCAGAACCATGTGTCGACGCAGGGCCCCTAAAACCAGCCCGTCTGGTAACTGATAATGTTGCTTATTAACCACATCCCTTGTAACAGGTCAAAGCTGGGGTTAAACAGAAAACATCAATTGAACCATTTGCCTAAATAAAGCTCCAGGGTGCAATAGTCCAAGCACTTTATTCAATAAAAAATGCTTTTAAAACGGTACTTTGGTGATTGGGAAACATTGCTGTCATCTGTCAGCCTACCGGCAGTGAGTTCAATAAGCTAAATAATGAACATATAGATTATTTTCCTTAGGCTTCAGGGATCTGCAAACACTGCATTGATAGAGTTCTTGAAAAATTATGAAGTCTCTTCTTTCCATTTTCAGATTTAAAATACGTTCTAGGAATTTTTTGAAAGGTTATTTAATGCTTTGCTACTTTTAATCATTGTCCAATTTCCAAAGTAGGATGAAATTTTAAACAAGTTAAAAAAAAAGATTTAACATTTTCTATGTTAAATTCCTCTAAGTTCTTAATAATCTTTGAATCTATGAAAGCTCTCTCTATAGTGAATTCCTAATTTAAGGTTTAAAAAGTATTACGAATTATATAAAAAATTAACCATAAAAATCATATGTGCTTTGAGTAAAACTCATTTATTTTTGGCAGGCAATGCGATAAATGTATATTATTATATTTTTCTAACTTTCAATAAAATTTTCCTTGGGAAAAATCGATGGTCAAAGTTTCCCATGCTGATGAGTAGGAAATAAAATAAATATTTCTTTTGCAGTATATAATCAATAAATACTTCTTTTTCAATATATAATTACACAGCATTTCTGAGGATTTCCAGGATGATATGAAAAACAATGTGTCTAACCTTTCATAAGAACAGCTACAGATGGCCTGGATTTGTTCTCAACAACTTACCATGGAGTGCTAAGAAGGTGGCAATGTACAAACTTGAGCCACTCACCTCATCGCTTTAGAGCCCCCAGTTTTCCAATGATTTTGGAATTATGCATTTTCTCTACCCTTCCTATAACCACATACACATACACACTCACTCACTCACTCCAAAAGTCATACCGAGTTTGGTTTCCAAAAATTTCTACATCCTTACTGGTCAACAAAACCTGTGAACTGATCAAGACACAAATCAGGGAAGCAGATTTGGTCTAATTGATACAGTGTCCGGCTACCACATGGGAGGTCCACGGTTCAAACCCAGGGCCACCTGACCCATGTGGTGAGCTGGCCCACGTGCAGTGCTAATGTGCACAAGGAGTGCCTTGCCATGCAGGGGTGCCCCCTGCATAGGGGAGCCCCATGAGCAAGGAGTGCACCCTGTAAGGAGAGCCGCCCCATGTGAAAGCCCAGGAGTGGTGCCGCACACACCGAGAGCTGACGCAGCAAGACGACACAACAAAAAGAAACACAGATTTCTGGTGCCGCTGACAAAAGTGCAAGCGGACACAGAAGAACACAAGTGAATGGACACAGCAGACAACTGGGGTGGGCAGGGAAGGGGAGAGAAAAAAATAAAAATAAATCTTTAAAAAAAAAAAAAAGACACAAATCACAAATCTTGTATATTAATCAAATAAGAAGTCAGCTACTGGCAGTGAATGCCCCAGGACAGGTGGAACTCAGGTCTTAGAGTTTTCCCGTCTGTACTATGATTCAATTACATTAAATCACATTCTGGAGCTTCTCGACAGTTTCTCACACTGCAACTCATCGAACTTTGCCTCGGCTTCCTCTGAAAAGAGGAAATGGCAATGTGATTCATAAGAAGGAACTTAATTTCTTCACCATAATCTCACTGAGTTCCTTCAAATAAGGCAAATAAATACCTTCTACCCAGGACAGGGCATTGGTGAACTACAGGATCCTAGCTCCTATTTGAATTTCTAAGAAAGGACACTTAGACGTGGTAGTAAGCCCTCATATTCTTCTTAGATTTATTTTCAGGTATGGAACAACCACACTTCTATTCCTTCCTTCCAGCTTTCCTCGACTGCTCTCTTTACCATCTCTATCTTACAGCTGAGGCTCAGGCAGTCGGCAAATGCTTACACATACCTCCAAAATAAGTCTAAGAGTTAAAGAAAGTATGAAACACGGTCCCTTTCCTCAAAGAACGTGCTGTATGAATGAAAAGATATTCCTGCACAGAAGTAACAAATGGAGAGACAAGTCAACTAAGGGGTACGTTACCATCAAAAAGCACAAGAGGAGTTCTCAGAATAGAAAAACTGATGAAGATTACAGTAACTAAAGATGAAGCAGGCTTGGAGCTACTTCTCTCTCTTCAGCACTTTTACTCCTTTCAGTTGAATAATAAAAACTGAGAAAAAATACTCTAATTACAAAAGGGATGATGTTGCTATAAAATTTTTGAAGAATAACATAATTAGTATTAGAAAAAAGGAAAAATTCTTGTTCTCCCATCCATAGGAGGTACCCGCCCAAACCGCACGTACCCACAATTATTTGTTGCTTATGTATCAAGAATAATATTCCCAGTGGGCAGTCGCTGGACAAAGGCATGGGGGAAGAGGGAGGTCTCCGGAACCGAGCAGCAGAGCACCTGGAAGCTGCCAGAGCGCGGCTCTGCCAGGGCGCGGGCAGGCAGGGCTCTGCTGAGGGAGGGTGCTGGGCGGGAGGCGCTGGTCTTGAGAGCAGAGCTCGAGAGGAGAGTGCGTGGCTGCAGGCACGAGGGCCCACGGGGGACTGGAGAGGGCTCTCGAGGAAGACTTGGCAGAGCAGGGCTCCTCGGACGGGGGTGAAGGACGGAGCTGGGATTTCTGACAAGTACGTGGGAGATGAGAGGGCAGCAGGCACATGGAGTAAGAAGTGCTGATGCTCGGTACTGAGTTGGAGGTGACAGGACAACTGAAAGGAGATGTGAGCTTCCCAAGTATTTTTTAAAATCTTTCCCAGCTATTTGGCTGTTGCTAATGGCATGTCATCATAATTTCTAAATTGGTTTATTTTGGCTAGAGTAAGAGAGCATCCTGACTAAGCAAAAAGAGGACATGCCTATAGAGCTAAAGATTCAAAAATAAAACTACGCTTACACTGCCATAAAATACCTCTGATCTGCCAGCCTGTTTAGGGGTTTCTCCTTAGAACCCGCATCACTGTGGAAAAGCACAGAGAGCCACATGGGCTGTGGAGAAGCCAGATACCCGTGGGAGACAATGTACCACCGAGCTTGACTTGTATCCTTAAAGCACAACTTGTCAGACTCAGGGCTCTCAAATATGGATGCAACTTAGCGTATTTTCAAAATTCAGAGATGTCCAGCCCCAAACCAGACCTACCGAATCAGCATTCCTGGAACTGAAGCACTAGCACATATAAAGAAAAAGACAAACCAAAAGGAAAAGAGCTAAAACCCGCACATATAAAGAAAAAGACAAACCAAAAGGAAAAGAGCTAGAACCCGATCTCATGTGCAGAAAGGATTAGGAACCCCCTTACAGGACAGTGGTCCCCAGGTCGGCAGAGAAGGACACGAGCAGCACCTCTGGGAAAGCTGGTTGCTTTTGCTAACTAACATCAGGACAGATTCACAATCAGCCTTTGTGGAAAAGGGCAAGGATATTATTGATTACTCCTGAACTATCTATCCAGAAGAGGAACTTTCCTGCTTGTAGAGGATGCACGAGATAAAAATACCCTCCTACCAGCCTTTTTTGGCAAACTTAAAGTAAAAGTTGTTTTCCACACTCAGGGACCACCACATATATCTGGAGACAGAAAAGTTCCCTTTCAATGCTGCAAGCATTCCTTTATTTCCCTCTTCCTTGGGTTACAAATTTGTTTTGGGTATTACTCACAAGGCTCATTTCCTAACACTGGTTTTTTAGGAGGTACCAGGAACTGAACCTGGGACATCGGACATGGGAAACATGTGCTCAACTTTTGAGCTATACCTGCTACTAGCATACGTAACTTTTTCTTTTAAAGATTTTAATTTTTTAAATTTCTCTCTCCTTCCCTGCCCATCATCCCCCCCCCCACCCAGTTGTCTGCTCTCCATGTTCATTTGCTGTGTGTTCTTCTGTGTCTGCTTGTATTCTTGTCAGTGGTATGGGGAATCTGTGTCTCTTTTTGTTGCGTCATCTTGCTCCATCAGCTATTCGTGTGTGCGGTGCCATTCCTGGGCAGGCTGCGCTTTTTTCACGCTGGGTGGCTCTCCTTATGGGGCGTACTCCTTACACGTGGGGCTCCCCTACACAGGTGGTGGACACCCCTGTGTGGCACGGCACTCCTTGCACACATCAGCTCTGCACGTGTGCCAGCTCCACACAGGTCAGGAGGCCCTGGGTTTGAACCCTGGCCCTCCCATGTGGTAGGCGGATGCTCTATCCGTTGAGCCAAGTCCGCTTCCCGCTACATTTTAAAGTAACAGCTGAATCTGTTACTGGTGGCGGTGCGTCTAACTCCAGCCATCCCAAGGGGAGCGAGGCTGCTGCTTGCCTCTTACTGAGATGCCACTGCAGGGAAAGGAGTCTTCCATTTGCACTAAAATCATTAATCAGAATCATCAGACTCACTCTCCTTTTTAAAACATTAGGTCTGATTTTTTTTTAACATGGATTGAAGGTATGGTTTTTTTTTTTTTACTGAATTATTTGAAGAAATTTTAGGAGATAGAGTGTTAAAAAACTATATATAAAATACACTAAGACAGTATAGTAACTATGCCAATTATTTAAATAATGGCTTTTACCAATATAAAAATCAAAGAATGATGCAAAGTTAAATATGACTAATTTATCACTTCTGTCTTAGATTTTAAAAATCATGTATATCTTAATTCTCACTTGAAATAAATATGTTGACTCTAAATTCTGGCAAAACGACTAGAAGTTTAACATGCCCCCCTGAGGATTCATTTGCAGTGAGGCCAAGGCGGGCGGCACAGCCCTCACAGCGTTCCCGCTTCATCGAACCTGACTTGGTGGGACTCAGAACCACCGCTCATCCTCCTCACGCGCCCTCCTTTCATGTACTTCCCGCGACGACCGCCGTGAGGACCAGCTGTGCCTCTGAGAGGCCTCCCCCTGCCCCCCCGAACACGTAGGCTGTTAAGGTGGGTGGGGGCATTCTGGCCTGCAGCTAAAGCAGCATTAAAACTGAAAACAAACCTGCCCCCCCAGCCCCCAAAGGAACCGAAAATCACAGCTTTTGAGCCCAGAGGAAAGGCACAGACGCCCTCGCCTTGCGGCTGTGGGACAGCCCCGAGGCCCGAGGCCCGAGGCCCGAGGCCCGAGGCCGCCGGCTCACCTCGTCCGGGCTGGAGGCCTGGTAGGTGCGGCTCTCGTCGCCGAAGTCGCGGTCCGCCTCGGTGCACTCGCTGTCCCCGCCGCTGCCGGCTCGGCTCTCATACACTGGGGTCACGTTGTGACACAGGGCAATGGCCTTCACTGCTTCGTGAACCCGACTGGTGACGCTTTTTCTAACTTTGGGAGTTGAAGACTGGGTTTTTCTTGGTGGAATCAAACTGGTATTGTTTCCACTAGCTTGAGAATGCACCTTCAAAATAAGGAATAATTGAAGATTAATTAAAGATCATCTCTTGACTATGATGCCATTATAGTGAAAAGAGTTTCCTCTTTGCATTCAACTTATTAACCAGAATCACCAGGCCACTCTCCTTTTGAAAATATTAAAGAACTATGTAGGGAAGTGGACTTGGCCCAGTGGTTAGGGCGTCCGTCTACCACATGGGAGGTCCGCGGTTCAAACCCCGGGCCTCCTTGACCCGTGTGCAGCTGGCCCACGCGCAGTGTGGACGTGCGCAAGGAGTGCCCTGCCACGCAGGGGTGTCCCCCATGTAGGGGAGCCCCACGCGCAAGGAGTGCGCCCCGTAAGGAGAGCTGCCCAGTGCAAAATAAAGTGCAGCCTGCCCAGGAATGGTGCCACACACACAGAGAGCTGACACAAGGTGATGCAGGGAAAGCCATTCAGCACCAGCGTGCGGGTGCGGCTGCCCTCCGTCGCCACCAGGCTTGTGCCGTCTCGTGGTCTCCACTGACGCGGGCCGTTCCTTGCTAACCTCCTACTTGGGGAAGGCCCTCTTGGGAGAGGTGTGAAGCGAGAAGTTCCTGGCTCCCGGCTTGCAGTATCAAGCATGTTCTCAGTTACGGTCAGAGGAAGTCGCCTGTCCTGTGACTGGGGGCAAAGGCCACTGCGTGTACCACTCTGCAGAGCCTGCGCAGCTGCTCCTCGGGCAGAATCCAGCGACTGCCTTAAACCTCGCATCTGCCCCTGCAAACGCTGACGCCGCCACAGCCACAAACACACCAAGCTGATTTACTCCCTCTGAGTTATGTTTATTGATGCTTGTATAATTTAATTTTACACAAATTCTATTAAAGACTATGCCCTCTATCACCAACTGTTTCCAGTGGGAAAATATAATCAGGTTATAGAAAATCTGTGGACCTACTAGACTATTGACATCTTAATAGTAAAACAGAACAGAAAAAGTACCACTAACAAGCAACAAAGGAAAGTTTTCAATAAGAATTACTTTTTAAAGTCCTCTTAAATGGAAATATTATTTGTTGTTCTTATATGATGACTCTTAATCTTTTCTGCTTTTAACTATTTTTAATAAAATAACAACTTCTTTGAAATAATTAAAATATAGGCTAATTTTTAACAATATCACCTGCTATTATTTCCATCTAGACATAGAAGGGAAACCTGATTCGTTTTTCCTTTTGAATTTTCTTACTAATTATAAACATTCCAAGTAACAAAATGCTCTAATATTAAAACTATTATTTTTACTTTTTAAAAATATCTTCTCCCCTCCCTCCCCCTGCCCTGCTGTTTTTGCTGCCTGTGCCCATTCACTGTGTGATCTTCTGTATCTACTTCTCTGTTTGTCTTCTCATCTTTCACCTCTCGTGTTCATGGGGATTCGGTCCTGAGGACCTCGGATGTGGAGACAGGTTCCCTGTCACTTGCGGGCCACTTCAGTTTCCAGTTTCTGTTGTGTTTCACCTTGACTCTCCCTTTTGTCTCTTTTGCTGTGTCAACAACTTGCTGCATGACTCACTTGCACAGGCATTGGGTCACCGTGCAGGCACTCAGCTCGCCGCGCCTGCACTGGTGCGGGCATTCGGCTTGCCACATGGGCACTTACACGCGCACCTGGTTTACCGCACAGGGACTTGGCTGGCCACATGGACACTGGCTTGCCGTGCAGGCATGTTTTCTCTTTCTTTTTCACCAGGAGGCCCCAGGGATTGAACCCAGGTCTTCCCATATGGTAGGTGGAGACTTTATCACGAGCCACATCTGCTTCCTGTGAGCCACATCTGCTTCCCAAAACTTTATACCTAAATGAATCTTACATTCAAATTAATAAGTATTCAATTGTGTGTGCACACATACACAGGAATGTACACACGTGTATAAAGATTACATGTAATTTAAAATATAAAGATTTTTTCCATTTGAGAGTATCTCAAAAAGAAGAAAGAAAATGCCATTATCAGACTGGCCTCAAACGCTGTTTTAAACACTATGAGGAAGAAAAGGTTTTCAGAAAACTAAATATGACATTGACAATCACACCTTGAACTCTGTCATTGTGGAAATACTGCAAAAGGAAATGTATCATTCAGTACAAGTCTTTGCAAAATCAAGTCCGAAACAAATTGCAGCGACTACGAAAAGGCTGCTGGACTCCACGCAGCCAACACCCCTCTGCATGAGGGCAGCAGGCACTGGTCTGGCCACTGGGCAGCTCCTGGAGTTCTGATTCCAATGGGCACTGGCTCTTTTTCGTGTGGACACTATACACCACAACAAGTCAACAATCTGATAAAAGCCTAAAAAACCGTGGTACTCTTGATACAGGAGATATATTTGTATGCTGGCATTTTAAATAGATTCCCTTGGATTGCTGGATTTCATTAGACTAAAACAGCAACTTCAAATTAAATGACACTAAGAGATATTCAAGTGCATAGAGTACATACACTACTTGTGACGAGGGCTATGTAAACTGTGGAAATGGTGTATGTTTCCACACATAACCTGGTCTAACCCTAACACAAACACAAGCTGCCCTCACATGTCTTGTGAACAGGCCCTGGGGCCGGGGCCTGACAGGCAGAGGCCCCTGTTCCGAGTCCTGCACCTGTTGTCACCTCTCGCCAGGTACCTCCGACATCAAAAGCAGAGAATTCCTTCCTCTCAACCTCAAGTAACTCTAATGAGACACCAGTGAAAAACACAAGATTTAGGTTATATTAAAACAGAGCATTTATTAGAGATGCATACTAAAGTACAAGCTGATGAAATAATGTGATATTTGGGCTTCTTTCAAAATAACATGGTGAGAGGAATGAGTACAGATGAAACAGAATCCACAATAAATGGGCAATTCTTAAAGGAAAGTGACAGGCATATGGGGCTCCAAATATACTGTTTACTTTATTA
Source organism: Dasypus novemcinctus (assembly GCF_030445035.2). Lineage (NCBI taxonomy): Eukaryota > Metazoa > Chordata > Mammalia > Cingulata > Dasypodidae > Dasypus > Dasypus novemcinctus. The sequence goes on along the minus strand of NC_080688.1, from coordinate 96,136,033 downwards.
ATTGGTAGATGTAAAAAGAAAAAAAGGAATTTGTCTCCAAAAACCATGAGAAAAGTTTTACTGTGAAGAAAAAGAGAAGGATTGTTAAAGAAGCATATTTGATGTAGCTTTCTACCAAATATCCTTTAAAATATTGTCTACTGAATAACTTCTATAAATAATTCACTAAGAAATTTAAATGAGTAAATCATTTAAGTTCCATACAATTTTCTGAGTTCATACTAATGTTGAAATGTTTATTTAAAATTGTATGTTTATTTAAAATCCAAAAGCTGTTTCTTGATATGTATATTAGTTGATGGCTTAAAATGTTTAAGATAATCAAAGAAATTTGCTAATTTACCTATTAGTGTATGGTTGGCTCAGTTTAACAGTATTGGATAATTCTGAAAGAAGATCACACTTAGAAGCAGTAAATCTACTTTTTACCTGTGAATAAGAGTTTATGATATGGCTTTGAATTTCATCCATTGTGTCAGTTCCATAAGATACAGTACCCAGATGAAGACGCTTAAAGATCATTTCATTTTGGGTAAGAGTTCCTATAACAAAAGAAAAGACAACAGAAAATAAATTAAGGCAACTAGTTCATAAAGATCAACATTTAACATCATGTAGATTTTACATCACTGAAAGGGTGCCTTTCTCATTTTTTTAATAAGATTTATTTTTTATTTATTTCTCTCCCCTCACCATTGCCTGCTCTCTGTGTCCATTTGCTGTTTGTTCTTCTGTGACCACTTTTATCCTTATCAGTGGCACTGGGAATCTGTGTTTCTTTTGTTGCGTCATCTTGTTGTTGTGTCAGCTCTTTGTGTGTGCAGCACCATTCCTGGGCAGGCTGCACTTTCTTTCGCATTGGGTGGCTCTCCTTACGGAGCGCACTATATACACGTGGGGCTCCCCTATACGGCACTCCTTGCGCGCATCAGCACTCCGCATGGGCCAGCTCCACATGAGTCAAGGAGGCCCAGGGTTTGAACCATGGACCTCCCTTGTGATAGGTGGACGCCCTATCCATTGGGCTAAGTCTGCTCCCCCCTTTCTCATTTTTGAATATACAGCAAGAACATATGCTAATAAGTAACACAAAGTACCTTAAAATAACTTTTGATAATATGAAGGATTTTAGTTACATGAAGAAATCCTAGTGCCTTGCCTTTCAGCTCAGATATATTACTTGGTACAAAGGAAATGTGGCTTATTCTGAGAGACAGGCATAAAACTGGAAACTGAGTCACTACCTTTTAAATCACAATATATAAGACTAAGAAAGACATCAAATAGCCTAGAATCGATGTATCAGTTTAAAAACTCTGTTTCTGTAAAATTAAGTATTTCCAACTGAACAGAGAAACAGAAACATTCCCACTGTTTGTAACCCTGAGCATCTATCTGTACTTGGAACCATAAAGTTGTATGCATGAGAGAACCAGTTAACTAGAAACGAGGCTTGTGAAGGACAGGAGCTTCTCATTAGTTGATATTCTAAACAGCAAACTATCTGAATGTGCTGCCTTCATACTTGTTTCTCATAGACCAAGGTGGAACAGAGTGGACTGTCAGTAAATTTGGGTCAAGAAAAAACTCAGCATGAGCTTGAGGGAGTAAGGTTCTTTCCCTGTTGGTAGATAAGGAAAGGCAATTAAGGGGACCATAATTCAATTTTGGGGGGGTTTGATCTTCATAAAAGATATACAAACAAATGCAGTGAAGTTACATAATGAATTAAGTGGTATTTTGAGATGGTTTATATTTCAAAAAGTGGTGAATTTTCATAAAAGATGGCACATAAACCAAATATGCCATACACACTGTATAACCCTGAAGGGAGAACCTAACACTTAAGATAAAAATATATAGACGCTATACATTTAATTTTTGCTCATCCTGCTTTATAGAAGTAAAACAATACAGGAGTCTCGACAGCCTCTGGATATGTACACAACGTACTGTCAGAACATGTGCCTTACAGTGTCTCCCTGCAGTTTTTTGCATTTATTGTTAAGTGCATCTAAGAAGGCTGTTCACTGATTCTGATATGGTTGTAAATATGAACACGGACAGCTCTATAAGCAATCCAACGCAACAAAATTTGGATTTTTCATATGGTACAAAAGCACCCATAAGAAATTAATTCGATATTAACTATTTTTCTTGGGCATATATAACATTGAAAATACTCAATATGAAGTAGTTTCATATATACCAAAGCCCCCTGTAAACTGGTTAGAATTAGTGTGAAAAGCAAAACAGGTCATCTATCTCGGCACCTTCCAGTTCGATGCAGAATTATCGTAAAATAAAAGGAAGTATCTTTATTTTACAATTACTATTTTAGAGACTGTTTAGATAAAACTTCTTAAAAGGAAAAGGGTGTAAGCTCAGTGGTTGAGCATGTGCTTCACACATGAAATCCTGGGTTCAATCCCCAGCACCTCCTAAAAAGAAAACTTCTTAAAAGAATGGATATGGGAGGAGTGGGGTAGGGTGGGGTGTGGGGTATATGGGAACCTCTTATTTTTTTTAATGTAATATTTTTTTGTGATCAATGCATCTTTTAAAAAAAAGGCAAATAAAAATTTTTTATAAAAAGAATGGCTATAATAACGGTTTTATAAATTTCAAAGAGTAGCTACCATTGGGGATGTTCGTTGGTTTTGTAAAATTTGCCTTTCACAGATTATTTCACCTCTTGAATACTGTTGTGCTCCATATGCCTTAAATGAATGGTTCTGAAGTTTCATGAAAGTGGGAATAAAACATAATTAAAATTCCATGAGAAAATGTAGTTTAAAAGTTTTTCTTGGGAAGTGAATTTGGCCCAATGGATAGGGCGTCTGCCTACTACATGGGAGGTCCAAGGTTCAAACCCCAGGGCCTCCTGACCCGTGTGGAGCTGGCCCACGCGCAGTACTGATATGTGCAAGGGGTGCCGTGCCATGCAGGGGTGTCCCCCATGTAGGGGAGCCACACGAGCAAGGAGTGCGCCCCGTAAGGAGAGCCTCCCAGTGCGAAAAAAGTGCAGCCTGTGCAGGAATGGCGCCGCACACTCAGAGAACTGACGCAGCAAGATGACACAACAAAAACAGACACAGATTCCGGGTGCCTCTGACACAAGTGGACACAGAACAACACACAGCGAATGGACACAGAGAGGAGACAACTGGGGCGGGCAGGGAAGGGGAGAGAAATAAATAAAAATAAATTAATCTTTAAATTAAAAAAAAAAGTTTTTCTTATGACATCCTCATTAAATAAAGCAACATGAACTCAAAATACTAGGTTATATTAAATCATGTAGTTAGCAACAATTCAACCTTGAAATAAGGAAGTTCCATAACTGTTTATATGAAAGATTGGAGGTACAAAATGGTAGTTCTAGTATTATCTTCACTCAAAAGATACTGAACTATTAAATTTATTCATATTAGAGTAAGTATAAAGTTTGCCTCTGTTAGGTGTGCCTAAATGAGTTCTATCAACAATTATTTAACAAATATATTATTTCAATTAAAATATTTTATTTATCACCTTGACATAATTAAAGAATTTCCTTTAGACTTTTTTTCTGATACATGATGAATGGGAAGCACAATTTATGTTGAGGCCTGATAATGAGGCATACATGCTAAGCAGTTTATAAATAGTTCTCTGATTTAATACTATTTTTTAACTTAACTTTTTCTTACAATTTCATATGTACAGAAAGGTGAAAGAATGTTACAATGAACAAGTATATAGCTTTCACTGAAAATCATAATTACTTCTTTAGGTTTTTAAAAAACCTTATGCAAATAACAAAAGGGCCCTTAAATAAATCACCTTCCTTCCTGGTCCCCTCCTCTCCCTACATTCAGTATTTGTTTCATGCTCTGCTTCAGGGGCTGGGAATACAAAGTGAATGTTAAGATGTTACATTTACAATGTTTATCATGTTACCATTTACTATCTTTGAACATAGCTCTCTTCTCACTTCCTCCAGGAAGGGTTTTCTATCCTATGGGACTTGTAAAATCATCACAACCCGACCATAACTCAGCCTTTGCCTTGCCTTTACCCGAGTAGCTTGCGCTTCTCCTTCTGATCAATAGCATCTGTGACAGTTAAGTTCATGTGTCAGCTTGGCTAGATTACAGTGTCCAGTTATTTGATCGAGTAAGCTTGGAACTGACTGTTCCTGTGAGGGTATTTCAGATAGATTTACATGTATGGTCGGCTGACTGCATCTATGGCTGATTCGTCTACAATCAACAAGGGACACTGGCTTCAGCAGTGAGGGGCGTCTCCTGGTCTAATCAGTGGGAGGATTTGAAGTCCTAAACAAGGATTTCAGAAGCCAGAAAGAAGAATTTCTGTCTCAATTCCAATCAGTCAGCTTCTCCTGGGGAATTCACCTTCATTAGAGTTTCTAGTCTGTGGCCTGCCTAACAGAATTCAGACTTGCCCATCCCTGTGGTCCTGTGAGACAATTCCTATATAAATTTATTAATATACACACACATACATAGACATACATATATGCATATACATGCATGCACACATAGTTCTGTTTTTTTTGGATGACCATGATACAGCATCCAACCAAGCCTGAGAGTTCCCTCTGTGGTTCATACCCCAGCTCTAAAGGGACTCCCTGTGACAAGGGGCAAAAGACCCTATGCACTCAAGAGTCCTCACCTGGAAAGTACCAAAGAGGCACTTTACCAAAAAGGGTGCTTCTCTAAGGATTACACAAGAGCACAGGTGACACTCCTGACATAGCAAGTCCTTGAGAAACAGGAGCTGGCACCACCTCCACCTCCACCTCCACGCTCTCCATTATCACCACCACCTTCACCTCCATCCCCTCTACCTCCACCACTGCCACCACCACCACCACCACCACCACCACCACGCCCTCCACTATCACCTCCACCTCTACCACCACCACCACGCCCTCCACTATCACCTCCACCTCTACCACCACCACCATGCCCTCCACTATCACCTCCACCTCTACCACCACCACCACGCCCTCCACTATCACCACCTCTACCACCACCACCACCACGCCCTCCACTATCACCACCTCTACCACCACCACCATGCCCTCCACTATCACCTCCACCTCTACCACCACCACCACGCCCTCCACTATCACCTCCACCTCTACCACCACCACCACACCCTCCACTATCACCACCTCTACCACCACCACCACGCCCTCCACTATCACCTCCACTTCTACCACCACCACCACGCCCTCCACTATCACCTCCACCTCTACCACCACCACCACACCCTCCACTATCACCGCCTCTACCACCACCACGCCCTCCACCATCACCTCCACCTCTACCACCACCACCATGCCCTCCACTATCACCTCCACCTCTACCACCACCACCACACCCTCCACTATCACCTCCACCTCTACCACCACCACCACGCCCTCCACTATCACCTCCACCTCTACCACCACCACCACACCCTCCACTATCACCACCTCTACCACCACCACCACGCCCTCCACTATCACCTCCACCTCTACCACCACCACCATGCCCTCCACTATCACCTCCACCTCTACCACCACCACCACGCCCTCCACTATCACCACCTCTACCACCACCACCACCACGCCCTCCACTATCACCTCCACCTCTACCACCACCACCACGCCCTCCACTATCACCACCTCTACCACCACCACCACGCCCTCCACTATCACCTCCACCTCTACCACCACCACCACGCCCTCCACTATCACCACCTCTACCACCACCACCACGCCCTCCACTATCACCACCTCTACCACCACCACCACGCCCTCCACTATCACCACCTCTACCACCACCACCATGCCCTCCACTATCACCACCTCTACCACCACCACCATGCCCTCCACTATCACCTCCACCTCTACGTCCTCAACTACCACCGACACCTCCACCACCACCTCCACCTCCACCACCATGCCCTCCATTATCACCTCCACCTCTACCACCATCTCCACCATCACCTTCACCACAACGCCCTCAATCATCACCTCCACCCCCACCACCGCCACCATCACTGTTATCACCACGACAACCACCATTATCACCACCACCATCATAATCACCTTCCTTTCTTGTTTTTTTCTATCCCATCAACCCTCAAACTTCCTCAATTCTACGCTCTTAATTCTCAAACCTATCTCAATTGTTAAACTTTGGCAGTTGCTTCTCAGAAACATGTTATAAATCTTTTTGCTCTTCTGTGTCTGTTTTGGAACTCATTCACTAGCTCTGCCTCCATCATCTCCCATGTGAATTTGTAATGCTCTTAATGGCTCTCTGGTCTTTAAGGCATTTCTCCCACCAATATGCACATCGTAAAATAAAAATCTCTTCAGTGTACTCCCCTGCCTAAAACCCACCAATGACTGTCCATTGTTTATAAACCCTAATAAAAACTTCTTAGAACAGAAAATAGGGCCCTTAATACTCTGCCTACACCCACTCTCCCGTTTCAGTACCCAAAGTCCTGTCTATACGTCACGATCTAGCCATGGTCGACCCCAAACGTGTCATGATTGCCATGTTCCCTGCCATCACACAGGACTTTCCTTTGTTTCAAATTCATTTACTCATTTGGTGACACTTCACTGCAAGGCACTACATGCTGGACTATGGAGGCAGGCAGATCAGGGCGGGTAACCTCAGTGGAGGACTCTGAAGCTCTCCAGGCCTCAGCCACTTCACCTGTGAAATAGAGAAACCACCACCAAACTTGCAAGGATACTGCAAAGGATCAATGGGATGATGAATGGAAAGGGCCTACAACACAAAGATGAAGAGTTCAGGTTTCTTTTTTCAAGAATCTTGGGGCATAATGGGGAGAGAGGCATGCAGGAAACAATCTAACCTCTGAGAGGCATGACAAGCACAAGGACCTAAATGCAGAGACACATGAAAGGGCTCGGGGTCAGTCGAGGACTCCTCTACAAAGAAGCAGCATTTGCCCTGAGACTGGCAGAAGCAAGGGGCAGTTACATGGTGGCAGAGAGCAGCAATGGCCTCTGAAGAAGGGACAGCGAGTGCATATAAAGGAGCACATGGTTCTGGGAACCAGCATGGGCCAATGTTAATAAGCGTAAGTAATGAAATGCAAGGATGGGGTGGAGCAGGTGCTGCATGTAGGACTGGAGCGTGCCCTGCACCAGCCCATGAAGGGTACCTGGTGCCATGCTACTGGGTGCAGGTTTCATTCCAGAGGAGCCACCTTGTGGGTAATGGTGTAATTCACGTGCGTGGGAGTAAAGTTTAGAAAAGAGATCCAACAGGACTTAGGAACTGAGGGAGTATGGAGGCTAAGAATCTAACGTATCTATGTGCTAAGATGGCTCATTGTTTCTCCATGGGGAGGGTGACATGTACTGGGAGACAGACAAACAGCAACGCAGGAGGGTCTGCGGCTCAGGACAAAGGCCTGGGCCTCGAAGGCTGAGGACACATGCTTCTGTTGGCTCATTTTTATACTCTCAGCCCTGTGCAGAGAGTAAGCTAGCTGTCACAGATATTTTGGTGATATGTGCTATTGTGTCATACTCCTTTCATTCTCCCAACTATGTCCTGGGACATGGGTTATCATTCCTATAGTCTTTGAGCAGAGTATTTGCACAGCAGAGGTGCTGAACGAAAAACCTCGGAACTCTAACAGTGCTTCAGTTTCACACTGTGCTGTTATACACTCTGTGAACAAGGGCCCCACACCAAGTCCTAAGTTGGCAGGGTGGAAATTTATCCCTGCTTGATATGTAAGTAAATAAGGTGCCCGTGGTGAAATTCTTAGTAATTTAGGGAGACAAGAACCCAAATACTCTGATGACAAATTCTCCATGTCTCCCACCATGCCAAAGCTATCTCAATCACATATTTGCTAACTGACTAATAATCTAATTTATGTGTTGATCTAATATTTGTTGAAGAAGCTGAAAGCTTTATTCAACAATAGATTGAGTTAAGGTTATAATGCATATTAAGAAAAAGAGAAAATGAAATTATACTTTAGGAAAGAAGAGATTCATCATTTTTAGAAGGATCTTTTGGGCACTGATACATGTTATTTTATATTTCCACAGGTTTAAAAATTGCCAAGAAAAATAGCCACAACATTCAAGCCATCAACATTAAAACAAAAGTGAACAATGTGGTATTCATCGTCCACAGCTAAAACATTTGAGAAGAAAACACATGGCAGGATGAACACAACAGAGCTGCCCTCGTGACCTGAAGCCTGGTCAGGAGCAGGGTGCGACTCAGCCAATGCTGCCCAGCTTGGCGGATGGATAGACCAAGCTGGTCATGAACACGACCAGGGCAAGCAGCTGCCCCTCTGACACACCTTCAGGATCGGGAGGCTCGGGGAGAAAGGCCCACCTCCCTCCTGAATGTCACTGTAAACTATAAATCTTTCCAGGGCCGCGTTCTGGGACGGGGACTTGAAAGCTCAGTTGGCGTCATTACAAGGACCTCTAGCAACTGTTTTCATATATGTATCTAACTTAACCCTACCGAAAGCACTGGGAGCAAAGAGAAGCACGGACAGACGAAGAGTGTGCCCGCAGTGGGGCAGGTGCCGGCGGGTCAGAGCCACGCTCAGGGCGCCTCAGCACTGCGCATCGCTACAGCTGCAGTGTGGTCAAGCCAAGTATTTTTGGACTTTTGACACATAAAATGCCAGAGAATCATTATGTAATTATAATCCTCAAGTTTAAAAAATAACTACAAGGGATATTAAATAATGACAAAGGCAAGATAAATGTGCTTTTACTTAACGCATATTTCAGTTAAAAAAAGTTATTTTGAAAATTAATATAACTATTTTCCCTCTAGTCAAAATCCTTACCAGAGACCCATTCTATTTGCCACCCTGACAGTAGTTGTATTTTTTTAAACTTTTAATTTTTAAATGAATACAGAGCCACAGAAGTTGCAGAACAGTACCAAGTGGTCCTGTGCACCCTTGCCCAGTGGCCCCCAACAGTGGCCTCTTGCTGCGACTCCAGCGCACTTCTGAAGTCAGGAAGCGGCCCTCGCTACGAGGTGTGTAGCATTCTAGATCTTTCTACTGCAGTCAAGACACAGCCCTGCCCTCACCACAGGACCGCCCGCCACCGCTCCTTAGGACAGTGCCTCCCCGGCCGCCTCCCACCACTGGCGCCCACTGGCGTGCTCTCCACCTCCGTGAGCTGTCATTTAGAGAATACGACCTGCTGGAATTGTCTTCCACGCCCACAGGCTGCTCCTTCTTATGACTGCGTAGTGCTCCACGGTACAGGTGTGCTGCAGTTTAACCACTCACCTTACGAAGGAAACTTTAATGTTTCCAGTTTACGGTGCTTACAAAGCTGAATGTGGGTGAACAGGTTTTTATGTGGACATAGGTTTTCCTCTCTCTGGAATAAATGTCCAGGAGCGCAACTGCTGGGAAATATGGAACCTTTCGGGTTATAGGAAACTGCCCCACTGACTTCTGTGTCAGTGGCACCATCTGACTTTCCCACCAGCAGCGTGTGATTTCTTGTTTCCCTGCATCCTTGCCAGCACATGGTGTTTCCGTGATTATTATTATTCTTTTTTTAACTATTCTGACTCTAAAAGGTGGTGAGAAGATAGCCTGGCTGAGGACCTCGGGACCTAGCTAGGGCACAGTGGCCCTGGGTTTTTTTGCCTCATTTATCAAACTCAGTTTTGGAGAAACTGGTAACTCCAACACCAACAGGGACAGACCAAAAAAAAAAAAAGCCCAAGCCAAGCTGCCTTGTAACTGAAGGGCCAGGAAAGGAGCAGCCCAAAGGAGAGACAGGCAACTTTAGACGGCCACTGCTCTATTCCTAGCACCACCCCAGAAAGCGCTGTGGCGGAGCCTCACCAGGCCAGCCCAGGCGAGCGGGCACTGTGTGCGCTGTTCCCGTGCCACAAGCCAAGCAGCACAAACCCTAAAAACGTACCTGGAAAGGAAGCCTGGGCAGACTGGTTTACACGGGATTTGTCATGTGTGGAAATTGGCCCTGACATACACACTGCACCCTCAAATGTAACATCCTCTCCACCCACGCTTCAACAGACCAAAAAGAAGAAAACCTTCATAAGGCAAATGATTCAAGTTTCCTGGATATGAATTTTAATGCTTCTTAAAGGAAATAAAAATAAAAGAAGGTACTCCCATTTAAACAAATGGGCATAATGGTTATAAATAAAATTAGATGCCAATTTCACTTTGGCAAGGGCTATGTATTTATGTTGCTATAGTAAGTGGGTTGGTTTACAGAGAAAACTGGTGATGTCTTCATGTCGAATTCCACTTTCCTGGTAATGATCCTATTTATCAACGTGGAACTGCACAGTGGCAAGACCCCAGGACACGTGCAGTGCTGTGTGCGAGCATGTGAGCACACACATGTTCGTTTGCACACACATGTTTACATCTTGAGTAAAACAAAAACGTGCAAGAAATCTCATCTTTGAATATAAATGTGAGAAAATATGGCTAGGCACTAAAATTCAAGAGTGTATTTTCTTCCCTGCTCCTTCTGTTCTGTTTTTTAAAGGAAATTTTAAACATATATAAAAATGGACAGGATAGCATAATGAATCTTAGACATATTATTTCATCCCTAAAAATTTCAGATTTACAAAGGCACTTAAAAATAAACATAACCCCAATATTATTATACACACACATACACATGCACAAACACAAACATAATTCCTCAATATCAAATGGCAAGCCAGAGTTCTTTTTGTAATTTAAATTTTATTTTACAATCTCCATTATATAAAATGTGTCCTTTTCTTTTTTCCAAACAAGTATTCCCCCTTCTACTGCCCTGCATTGCCAGGGAACCTCTACTTTTTCTTGCTGTGTTTGCTGTTTCTAGCCATGTCTGAAGTGGCATCACACAGCATTTGCCCTTACGTGCCTTGCTTATCTCACTGCGCACGACCTTTCCAAGGTGCTTCCACGTGGCCGCACGCCTCCTAACTTCCTTCTTTCTTACGGCCAATGACGTTCCAGTGTGTCAGTGCCAGTTTTAGCCAGCCAGGGCTGTAAAATCCAATTGTCTTACGTATGTCAACATTTTTATGCTGTTTGAATTTCTGGATCCTCATACAGTCTTGCAGAGACTGCTTGGTCTTCTATCCTTTTTTCCTTAAAACTTATTTGTTAAGGACAATGGATCGACCATCTGGAGCTCCTCACGTCTGGCTCCTGCTGACTGCGCTAAGAGTGTCATTCCTCAGCCTCTGGTGGCTGTTCTCTGTCGACTGCCCGGGGGAGCAGAGAAGGCCGGCCGGGTCCCAGGCTCTGCTGGGGCAACGTCCATGCAGGGACGTTCTCTTCCACTGGAAGGCACAGTGTGATCAGCTAGGTCTGTGATGTGAGCAGATGCTGACGGTCAGTTCCTCGGTCCTTACATTCATTGTGGGTTGCGAAACAACCTATATTTGAATCATATGATTAATATATTTGTGTAGTAAAATTTACATTTCGGAAGCTTATTTTTCCAGAGACTACTGGAGATCATTCAGAATTTCCAATGCAGTAAGTCCAAAAGGGACTATCTTTAGAATTACTCCATTCAGAGGCTATTTTTAGACAGTGAATTTGTTTTGTTTAAAGAAGATTACTATTTTAACAGGTAGTGTTAATTAGTTGTCCTTTATTAGCCTGGTGATAACACATCAAGTTCTGAGATTCCATATTTTAATTCGACTTTGTTTCTTACTACACTTGGGAGAAATCTCTAGAATAACTCTAGACATGTAGAATGATCCCTTGGAAATATGACACTTGCCACAGAGACACACAAGCAACTGCTAAATACTGAAAATAATATCATTGCATTTATAAATTTAGTTGAAAATAATTTAAGATAACTGAAGCTTGGGTGTGAATTACTTCTTTCTCCTTCTGGATTGGTTTACAAAACTCTGTAAATCAGATACCTACAAATTCTGTATTCAGTTGCTTAATTGGAACCAGGAGAATGAATTGGAGAACAAACTTGGAATAATTTCTGAAAACCGGGTAATTTAAAAAGAAAATTTTAGGACTCACATATAGGTTCATAATCCATTGTAAGTCACCTTTTCTGTATGGTATAAGGTAGGATCCAGCTTCATTCTTTGGCGTGTGAATATCCAATTACCCCGTAAATTAAAGACTACTCCCTTCCCCACTGAACTGTCTTGGCAACCGACCTTGCTGAAAACCAAGCGGCCACAAATGTTATGATTAATTTCTGAGCTCTCAATTTGATTCCATTGACCTTGTATGTCTATCATATGCCAGTAGCACAGTCTTGATAACAGTAGCTTTTTTGTAAGATATAAAATTGGGAACTGTGGATGCTCCAATTTTGTTCTTTTCTTTTTTTTTTTTTTTTTTTTTTGAGTTTATTTTAGCTATTCTGGGAACCTCATTTTGTGTACAAATTTTGGGATCAATTCATCACTCTCTGCAAAGAAGACAGCTGAATATTGATAGGGAAAGCACAGAATACGTATATCAATTTAGGGAATACTGTGATTTTAACACTATTAAGTTGCCCAATCCATACCACAGGATGTCTTTCCATTTATTTAGAGGCTCTTTAATTTCTTTCAACATGTTTTGTAGTTTTCAGTATGAATGCTTTGTACTTTTTTCTTAAATTTATTCCTGAGTATTTTATTCTTTATGACGCCACTGTAAATGCAATTTCTCTTCATTTCTTAAAGATTTTTCAGCAACAAATTTTATTGCATATTTATTTGTAGGGATTAATCAAATGCAAAGTGTTTTATCTCATTGCTTAATATATGCTCCCAAAATTTTGCATTCAACATTCTGAAGAACACTTCAGAAAGTCATCACTGTACCCCAAATAATTTCAAGAACAGGTTATTTGTCAAAACTTTAAGTTGTTTGCTACATTGTGTGCACGTGTTCCTTGTCTATCTGTCCGACACACGCTGCTCTGCTACAGCGTGTTTCTCCAGCAAGACCTACCTGGGCACACTCGGAGCACCCTCCCCACCGAGGACACGCCTCTGACTTCTTTGTACTGGGGATTACTTTTCTCAGCATTTTCTCGAGCACATCAAGGCTGGAGTTTTAGCTGAATGTTCTTCCACGGTTATTACTTACCTAGGTTGTAGGGCTGGTATATATTCTCTGGTGCTTTGAAAGTTGAGAGCTTCTGCTGAAGGCCCCACCACAGTCAATGCAAACACAGGATTTCTTCCTTGTAGAGTTCTCTGGTGGGTTATGAGATGAGAGTTCTGGCTGAAAGCTCTGTCATCTTATCCTTACAAGTGCTTTTCTGCACTGAGTCCTCTCTTGTCCTCTAAGGTACCAGGCACACAATAAAGGTGCCCACAGAAAGGGCATTTTCATGGTTTCTCTGCAGTGTGAATTTTCTGGCATCTAATAAGGTGAGCACTGCAGGTGAAGGTTCTTCCACACTGATTGCATTCATAGCATTTCTCTCCAGTGTGAATTTTCTTATGTTTATCAAAGGATGACTCATTACTGACAGCACTGCCACACTGATGACAGAAGTAAGGGCTTCTCCCCAGTGTGAGTCCCTGGCGTCTGCGAGGCAGAGAGCTAAGGCGGAAGGCTCCTCCACAGCGGCTGCCTTAAAGGCTTTCCTTCCAGAGCAAACTGTCCCGTGCTGCCTAAGGGCTGGACACCGAGCACAGGCGTTCCCAGACAGCGGCACTCACGTGGCTTCTCTCCAGGGTGCGTTCTCTGGTGTCTATAAAGGTGTGAATGCCTGCTGCAGTGTTTTCCACAGGCATGACGTTTATAGGGCTACTCTCTTGGGTGAGTAAACATGTTGAATCATTCTTGAATCACCAAGAACAAGATCTGCATATATATTATAGACAAAGGGTTCAATTCCAGTGTGAAATCTTTGCAGTGATATGGAGATATCCTTCACAGAAATCATATATTGATTTTTAAGGTCAACTTCACTACCCACAGATGCCAGATGACTGAGGTTCTCCAGCACAGCATCTCTCTGTACAGCTTTCTTTGGGGTGTATCTATCAGGACCCACTCACCTGGGGAGAAATCATAGTCACATCTTCCGAGGTCACAGATTCCTGTGGTAGCACTGTCAGGAACACAGCCACCATTTTTCTTCTCAAGATTTTCACTCACAGACAGCACATGCACCTAGCAAACTTTCAGAACCCACATGGATGGAAAAGCTGGTGGAGGTGAGTTTGCTGAGGATGCTGTCACCACGTTCTGAAGCTTAGAGCTTCTTTCTTTCTCTAGAAAAATCAGTTACTTTCAGTTTTGATTGTTCGTTGCTAGAGTTTGGGAATTCAATTGATTTTTATATACTGATCTCATATCCAGCAACCTTGCTGAAGTTGTATATTAGTTGTAATAGTTTTTAAGTGAATGCATATACAAGATCATATCACTCACAAATAAAAGTAGTGTTACCTTTTCCTTTACAATCTGGATGCCTTTTACTTTTTATTGCCCAATTACCCTGGATAAACCTTGAACGTTCACAGCAGCATTATTCATAATAGCTTAAAAGAAAAAGCAACCCAAGTGTTCATCAACTGATAAACAGATTTTTAAAATGCGGCATATTCATACAACAGAATATGACTCAGCATAAAAAGTAATGAAGGGCTAATGTATGTCATGACATGGAAGCACCTTAAAAGCATTAGGCTCAGTGACAAAAATTAGGCACAAAAGGCCACATATTCTGTAAGTCTGTTTGTATGCAATGTCCAGAACAGGCAAATTGATAGGGAAAGAAAGCAGATGAGTGGCTGGCTCAGGCTGGGGCGGGGAGGGGAAAAGAGGGGAGTGTGCGCCCGCAATCAGGCTGCTGTTGGACTAATGACAGTGCTCTGACCTTAGGCTGTGGTGACGGCTACCCAACTCTGAGTAGACTAAAAATCAATGAACCGTAGACTCTGAACGGGTGGATTTTATGATATGTGAATTATATCTTAAAAAGCCGTTAAAAAAGGTACACTATAAAAATAAAACGTAATTGAAAACAATTATGCCAAATGCTTTCTAAGAAAGTGATGTATCCTGATTGTCCTTTGAATCAAACAAATGTGTAATAATGGCTGCTGCAACTTATGAAATTAATAAATTGCTAATAAATCATGTTATAATCAGTTCAAAATCGCTATATTCAAACAAACGACTAGCACTTTTTATCAATTACATAATGAAATATTTGACTCTGATAATCTGCCACTTGAATAAATGTATATTCACCTCTTGTTGGATTTGAGAAATACAGACACAGCTTGTGTAGAAAAGTACTACTATTTCTTCACAGATTAAGTTGAATCCTGAAAATATTTTATAAAATTTCAATGACGTTTTTTACTTCATAATTTACTATAACTTATTATAACTTACTATGAGAAGGATAATTACTACCAATTTCAGATTTTCTACTCTCTCTTGTAAAGTAGTAGATCATGTAGGAAGACTAAAACATTAGAACTAGTATTTACTAAATTATTTTTCAAATCTTATAAGAGTCTCATGATTTCTACAATTTTTGCCACATTAAGACAGAAATTAATAAGTTCCAAATTTTGAAACTTTGAAAATGGGAGGATCTGAGTGAAGAGAGCCAGATGGCAAGAAAGTTGTCACATCAAAGGGCATTGCAGCAGACTTTGTTATGACAGATTGTTCCAGAGGCTAAATATGTCTTTCAACAAAAGTCTTGTTTATGATTCCTGAAACAATTTTTGTAGCCCTTTAATAAAGCAAAAGAGTTTTTTGGACTACAATGAGCAAAGAAGACAAAGAAGAAATTAATTTCTACGGAAAAAGTGCTGCGAGTATAATTCTCAGGGTGGCAACAGATGTGAATCATAACACAGCAAAAGAAACAATGTTTTTTTGAGAAGCAGATGTAGAGCTTTCTGGTCAAATATTTCTAGGTTGTAATTTGGCCTAATAACCAACATTCAAAAGAGCAAGCAAGTGCTTGTAATACATGAACAAAGACAACTTTGCCTTGACTTTACAAGGATATGCAGCTTTCCTTGCATGTATATAATTTCTTGAGACAATTCCAATTAAGCAAAGTAATACTCACATGTTATCAGTGGTTACATTAAAACACAAAATTACGTCGGCCTTAAAATGAAGCAATGGAAATAAAACTTCTAAAGTGATAAGACTAATTTCCAAATTGTCAAACATACACTGATTTTTAAAAACATCTGACATTATTAAATGTGGAATCACATGATATATACATGCTGGAAAATGGCTTTCTCAAAAGATTATGATTCCTAGTACTGTGTCCATCTGTTCACCTATTAAATGTGTCAAGGATCTCAATTGGTCCAAACACCCTCAAATGTTAATTACAGCACTCACATCCAAGTACACACATTAGTAAATAATTGAACCAGGAAGACTGTTTGTGTTTCCTATAACTGAATATCCTGGTTTTCATCCTCAAGCAGGAGTGAATACACTTCCCCTCTGGTTGAAAGCATATGGAAAATATTCTAAATCTTACTTCCATGACTTTCAAGCCCTGCATACATTAAATAGTACACATATTGTGTTTTGATGCCCTTGTAAACTATGGAAAACTGCATTTCCCCTACAACAGATGATGCTTTCCTGTGAAACTTACATGCGAGTCAAGTCTAAACAACATGGCACTTCGGGTAAAGGATGCTATAATTAAAATGTGAGTCCTAAAAAACCTGTTGTTTTAGTGGGTGTTTTTAGTAATGGCTTTGTTCTACATGAAGATAAAAACTCCCTAACAAAGGAATTAATGTATTGCTTTAATAGGCTGCACCCTGAGTTAAGTTTTAAAATTTATGAGTTCTCTGCAGCATTGTTCTTTAAACAATGGCATTGTCAAATGCAACCAGTGAGAAGATTAAAGTTTTCCCAGCAGATTAAGTACAAATTGTCTGTCCTCCTGTTTCAGCATCATTTGTTCGTTTATCACCTAGCGTCTAGTATTTCTGGTCAGTGTCAATATGCTCTGCATCTTTGCAGCTAACAGATGTCTTCTCTTGTCGAATGAATTACTTTATGTTTCACGCACTGCTGGCCACAGATGTGTCACTATAGCAACATCATTAATTTCAGATCTTACCGGAAACATGCACTCCAATCAAACCTAATTATACTGCATTGCTTTCTTGTCCACAATAAGGAAACTATAATGCAATTATTGGGATACTTCATTTTCTATTCTGCTGTGGCAAATGCGAGAGCCACTGTGATGGACGCGTCTTGTCAAAAAGCTTATTGATGAAGCACAAACCCAATTTACAATCATACAAAGGACTACCTTGCAATTATGTTAGAAATGTGATGCTCCTTAGACAATAGCTAATTCTTAATCATTTCAGCTGAAACTTGGGCTACTTGTAAGATTTTCGCAAACTGCTTTATGCACCTACTCTCTACCTTTGATATAGAGAAGGATTCTTTATGCTCTCTAATAAACAAAACACACACTGATGGACTTGCTGCTACGAGGTCATCAAGGGAACCAGGGAAATCTGATAACTTCAGATTTACATACTGAAGGAGCAGAGGAGGTGAATTATTTATTGGACTAAAATAAGGAATTAAAAATAGGAATAATTATTTTGGTTACTGGACTCAATCAACCCGTCAGTAAGGACCAGCCCATGCACTGGACTCATCAAGACAGTAAGCCTCAAAAGGACAGAGGTCAGACAAGCGGACCGTGGAGCCTGGCCTCGGCTCGACACTTCTCAGCATGCCTGTCTCTCCCACTTGCCTGCTAGTGTGCAACAACCCACAGCCAAACCTTAATGGCTTCAAATGACAACCTTTATTTTGCTCAGAAAGGTAAGGGATCAAACACCTAGCTAGGCGAAAAGCCAGGATTCAATTCCAGCTCTGTCTGAATCCAAAGTCTATTTCCTTTCCATATGACCATGCTAAATACATGCCTCTACGGAACTTTAATTACTTCCTCAAGCGAGGAAGTAATTAAATCCTGCTCTTCCTCTTGGCTCCTAACCCCATGAGCCACGACTTGGCCAGGGGGCGTGGCTTTCTTAACTACGCCATGGCCACGTCCCACATCACTCAGCTCCTGGCACGCCCTCAAGAGTTAGACGTCTGGTCCCTCCCCCAGGTCATGGTGGCTGCTGGGCCAAGGCACATGGCTGAGGCGTGCACCTGTGGGTGTGCACGTGGCGCACGGCGACGTGGGCGGCACTGAAGCCACGGGCTGGTGGTTCAGCCCCCAGGGTGAGAGCAGACCCAGGAAGCCCCTCAACAGGCACTGCCCTCCGGGCGCGGCACAGGTGGCCACCAGGCAGCTCACGCGGCTTCTCCTCAGAGAGGTTCTGGAAAAATTCTGGACCCAACCAACCAAAAAAATCCACCCCACCTGCCTTTAATAGTTTCAATAGACAGGAGGAATTTTCTCCAATGACTTCTAGTATGAAAAGGCCTTCTGATTAAACCAATAAAATGCTGACTTTATTTCATGAATATATCCTATATAATTTTTCCATGATTTTTTATAAATCACAGGAACCAAGAATTATTAACCTAAAAGTTTAAGAAGCATCATATTTGCCTTTTAAAAATAGCAAAGAACAAATAGTGGCAAAAATCTGAGGTTTTGTTTTATGATTGGGGAAAAACCTCATTTATCCTAATCCTTATGCACTTCAACTTTTCTTTACCTCACTGAAAAATGGGAAAGCAGTAATAACTAAATGCATTATATTTAAAATTCAAAATAAAAACTTTGCCTTTAAAGGAGGAAAAAGATTCTAAAACTTTCACTTACTGATCTCAAGCAGTCAGAGAGGCAGAGAGGAAAGGGGGAGCCCGGTACCCTCAGGAGTATGGGCAGACCCCAGGCTCGTTAGAAACAGCCACAAGGGGCCTGTGTGTGGACAGGACAGCCAGGCCCTCTTCCTCCCGCAGGCCCTGGGAAAGTCTGAAGGAGAGCGGAAGAGGGCAGGCAGCTGGTCAGGGCCAGGCCTGGAAGGCAGCCCCCTGCCGTGCCAGGCCTCCTCTACCCCCAGGGAAGACCGCTGAGACCCTGTGTCCCCACCGCCCACCCTGGAATGGAGGCACTCCGGTGGCTCCCCTCATCTTCAGACTAATCGGAGCCCCTCTGCCAGTATCAGGCGAGCCAGACACCAACGTCGGGGACTTGCTTGGTGCCCCCACAGAAATGCGCAGCGGGCAGCACCTCCTTCCCAGCCAGGTCTGAGGCCACCGCTTTGCTCCAGGAGGTATCAGGGGGAGCATGGCCTGAGCAGGTGAGACGCAACTAAATCAGCTGGTCGAACTGAGGAAGCCTTTGTCCCTCCAGCGAGATCCGATAGCTCTCGGTGCCACGACTGTCGAGGCAGTACTGACTTTGGCCATTCTCTCTTCAGGCTGATATAGGCCATGTCGTATTTCTATTTCACTCTTCCTCCTTTTAGTTACTCTTACTAATGATCTTCCTTTCCACATTCTCCTCCAACCCTATAGAATTCTCTTTAGTATTTCTTTTTTTTTTTTTAAAGATTTATTTATTTATAACCTGTGTCTATTTGCTGCGTCTTGTTTCTTTGTCTGCTTCTGTTCTGTGTCGTCAGCGGCACGGGAAGTGTGGGCGGCGCCATTCCTGGGCAGGCTGCACTTTCTTCCGCGCTGGGCGGCTCTCCTTATGGGCGCACTCCTTGGGCGTGGGGCTCCCCTATGCGGGGGACACCCCTGCGTGGCACGACACTCCTTGCGCGCATCAGCACTGTGCGTGGGCCAGCTCCACACGGGTCAAGGAGGCCCGGGGTTTGAACCGCGGACCTCCCATGTGGTAGACGGACGCCCTAACCACTGGGCCAAGTCAGTTTCCCTCTTTAGTATTTCTTGAAGGGCAGGAATCTAGCTGATGAATTCTCTCAATCTCTGTTTATCTGTGAATATTTTAATCTCTCCCTCATATGTGAATGACAGTTTTGTTGGATATAGGAATCTTGGCTGGCAGTTTTATTCTTTCAGTACCTTAACTATGTCAAGCCACTGTCTTCTCACCTCCATGGTTTCAGATGAGAAATTGCACTTAATCTTATTGGGCTTCCCTATATGTGGTGATCTCTCTTCTCTTGCTGCTTTCAGGACTCTTTCTTTGTTTTGGGTGGCTGACAATCTGATTAGTATGTATCTCAGGGTACGTCTGCTAGGATTTATTCTGTTCGGAGTATGCTGTGCTTTGTGGGCATGTACATCCATGTCTCTCATAAGAGTTGGAAAAATTTCAGCCATTATTTCCTCGAATACTGCTTTCTTTTGCCTGCTCTCCTTCTAGGACACCCAAAATGTATATGCTTGTATGTTTCATGTTGTCATTCAATTCCCTGAGTCCCTGCTGATTTTTTTCCTTTTTTTCTTGTCTATCTGTTTCATTATCTATGTGATTTCAGATGTTCTATCTTCAGTGTCACTAATTCTTTCCTCTGCCTGTTCAAATCTGCTATTATGTGATTCTAGGATATTTTTTAGTTTCTTCCATTGTGACTTTCATTACCATAGATCTCTTCTCTTTTCACGTATGTTCACAATTTCTTCTGTATATTCCCCCAGTGTCCTTTTTAAAAATTGTCTGTACTTTTTATGGATTTATTTTTTATCGCCAACCTCCCCATGGCTCCCTCATCTGTCTGCTCACTGTTCGTCTTCTTTAGAAGGCACCAGGAACTGAACCAGGGACCTCCCCTGTGGGAGGCGAGTGCCCAACCACTTGAGCCACTTTTGCTCCCTGTTAGTTGCAGCATCTGCTAGTTGTGGCGTCTTGCTGGCTGTGGTGTCTGCCCGGTTCAGCATCTGCTTGTCTTCTTGAGACGGCACCAGGAATTGAACCCGGGACTTCCCTTGTGGGAGGCAGACGCTCAACTGCTTGGGCCACCTCCATGCCACCTAATGTCTTCTTAATGTCTTTTATCTCTTGTTTCAACTCACTGAGCTGATAAAGGATATTTGTTTGGACATCCTTGATTAGTTGTTTCACATTCTTTGTCTCTTCTTGCTTTTTAGTTTGTTCATTACACTGGGCCATGAACTTTGTTCCTCTTATGGCTGGTAATTTTTAGCTGGTATCTAGGCATCTGTTTATCTTGATGGACTTATCAGTGGCTAGTTTCTCTTTCCAGTCTAGGCTTTATTTTTGTCTGTCTTTGTGTTAAAGGTCCTCTCTGACACTTGCTTGCACTTCCCCAGCTTCTGGAGGAAGCCTGCAGCCTGCCTTCCCCGCCCCGCCTCCCCTATTCAATTCCCTTCAAGCAGGAGACTCTGTTCTAGTCAGCCAAAGGGCTGCTGGGGCCAGGCTTTTGGAGCAGGGGTTTACGTGGGATAAAAGCAAATCGATGCATCAGCTGACGTGCTTCGTCACCAAAGGCAGCTGTGACGATGCCGGCGTGCAGCCACGTGGTACAGCGAGATGGCCACCGGCCCCACACAGCCTCAGCCCCCCCAGGCTCACTGTGTCCTCTGGAGCTGCTCCATGGCCCAGCCTCTCGTGGCTTTGTGCTTCCGTGATCCTGAAGTCCACTCTCTCCTGGCATACGGCTTGTCTCTTAGGGCTTCTGTCCTTGCAGCTCACCTGTGGGCAAAACTGGAGTCTTTTCCCTCACACAGCCATTCCATTTTTCCTCTTCTGTCTATGTAAATCCATTCACATCAGACCCAGCAAGAGGGCAGAGGATCAAACTTAGTCACGTCTCACTGATGCAGTCCAAAAAAAAGCCCTGCAGCAATCTTAACTGGTAATCTAATCAAAGGCCCTCAGCTAAATTTAATGCAATCAAAGGGTATCACATCCAGAAGAACAGATTTGTTTATAAACATAGTCTTTCTCTTTTTGGGATTCATAAAATAATCCTAAAACGGCCACATTCTCTTCCCACTCAATACAGTGGGGGCAGACAGGGGGGACAAAAAGGAGACACAGCACCAGGAGGTGGTCAGGTGCAGAAAGCTGTGTCCCACCAGCCAGAAATGCACCTCCCCTGTCCAGAGAAATCCCAGCTGACAAGAAGGACTGCGAGGGAATCCCACCATACCCAGATAAAGCAAGTAAACAAAAATAATGCAGCAAAGGCTCTAATAGTTCAATGTCCACTGAAACCACAGGCCACAAAAGTACAGTGCTAAAACCAAACATAATGACTGCCTACTGAAATAAAGGCTGTAAACAGGACCCAGCTTCCTAACACAATAGACAAAATTTCCAGGATATAGTAGGAAAACTGCCCATCACACCAGGAACCAAGAAAACTGCACCTTGAACTAGAAAATAAAATCAAATGACTTACTGACTGGGATGAATTATATCTTGAAAATATCTGACAAGGGTTTTAAAACAGCCATAAGAAAAAAAAGCTTTAACAATCAATTACAAAGTCTCTTGAAACAAATGAAAAAATAGAAAATCTCAGTAAAGACAGAGATTATAAGAAAAGAATCAAATGTAAATTTTAGTCCTGAAATACACAGTAACATAAATAGAAAAAAAGCTTCCTATATGGAACTAATCATAGAGTAAAGATGACAGGGGAAAGAATCAGTGGATTTGAGAACAAAACAACTCATCAAACCTGACCTACAGAGAAATAAATAGACTTAAAACACATACATGGGAAGCGGATATGGCTCAAGTGATAAGGCCTCTGCCTACTATATGGGAGGACCCGGGTTTGACCCCTGGGGCCTCCTGGTGAAAAAGAAGAGAAAGCGTGCCTGTGCCGTGAGCCAGTGCCCACATGGTGAGCTGAGTGCCTGTGTGAGTGCCTGCATGGTGAGCCAGTGCCCATGCAAGTGAGTCACGCAGCAAGATGATGACGCAACAAAAGAGACGAAGAGGAGAGTCAAGGTGCAATGCAGTAGAAACCAGGAACTGAGGTGGAGCAATTGACAGGGAACCTTTCTCCACATTAGAGGTCTCCAAGATTGAATCCTGGTAAATCCTAGAGGAGAAAGACGAGAAGACAAAAAAAAAGAGAGAGACAGAGAGAAATAGATACAAAAGCTCACACAGCGAATGGACACAGCAAGAACAGCAGGGCAGGGGTGGAGGGAAAATAAAGTCTTTGAAAAAACAAACATACACACACACACAGAGTCTGAGAGATCTATGGGACAATTACAAGAGATCAAATGGCCATATAATCAGAGTCCAGGCAGGAATGAAATAAGGGAGGGGGGCTGAAGAAGTTTTCTAAGACATAATGATTGAAAACCCCCCAAATTTGGCAAAACACACACCTACAGGTCCAACAAACTGAGCTAACCCCAAAAAACCTAAAGCAATTCATACCAGAACACATCACAATTAAACTTTTGAAAACTAGAGTTGAAGAAAAATTCTTGAAAACAGCCAAAGAGACACAATGTATTACCTACAGAACACCAATTTGAATGACAGCAGATTTCTCATCTGAAACCATGGAGGTCAGATGGAAGTGGCACAACGTATTTCAAATGTTGAAAGACAACTTAACCCCACATTCTATGTCTAATAAACTATCTCTCAGGAATGAAGGCGAAATAGAAACATTCTCAGGTGAATTTGTTGACAGCAGATACCTAAAGATTGGCTAAAGGAAGTTCTTCACATAGAAAGGAAATGATAAAAGACAGAATCTTGGAACATTAGGACAGAAAAAAGAACAATGGAAAGAGCAGAAATATGGGTACATGCAATAGAATGGCTTTATCCTCATGAGTCCTATAAATAAGATTCGATGACTAAAACAAAAATTATAACAGCATTCTGTATGCAAGTCAATGATATTTAAAAGTAGGGAAGGTACAGGGATTTAAAGAAAGTGAGATTTCCACCTTTCAGTTGCATTGGTAAAACTGATTTCAAGAGACTGTTTCGGTGGAGTGGAGCCCTCCCTTGAGAAGGAAGCCTGTGGAAGCCACGGGTCTCCACCTCTGCTGCTGGCCGTCGAGGCCTGCGTGGGGCTGGTCCCTCTGCCCGTCCCCAGCTCTGCGCGCTGCGGGCATGTCAGTTCCTGCGCCGAGGAGCAGGCAGTCGGCAAGGGGTACCTGGAGGTGGGCGCAGGAGATAATGCTAGTCCCAAGACTAACATCAATATGCTGGTTTCCCTTCTAAGGCAAGAAAATGCAAAAGACATTTGTGTGATCAAGACTGCTCCATAAATGAAATATACAGATTACTTTGAGAATGGGAGTGGAACCTTCCATGCCATGGCCTACTACATTATGAAAATGCACAAATACCTGAAACATAAAGGTGAGCCTCATGTTAAGATTGAAGGGAAGGACACTGATGATTGGCTTTGTGTGGACTTTGGCAGCATGGGTGATTTATTTGATGCTACCAGAAACCAGAGAAAGCTATGAATTAGAATGAAACCTGAAGACTTCATCTGTTGTCCTGAAGACAACATCTTATCCCTGACTCTGGTAGACTTCATGTAGAATAAATGATGTGAACTGCTTTAGTCATTTCAGATTGTGACTGAGTTACTTCTCTGAAAATATAGCTTCTGAGTTCCTCCTAGTTGGTCAGTAGTTAACACAGGTGTTGTCTACCTCATGGGCACTTATGCTAACACCTAGAGATTGTTGCTAAATGAGCTTAATACTAGCACCTGAAATCAGTAGGTTCAACCCAGAACTTTAATATGTTGTCACTATTCCCAGGGATGCCAGATTTCCTGGGCTTCACACCACTACCCCACTGGTAGCAAAACAGGGCAACAGTAAATATCAAAATTCTAAGACAGGACTTCTAAGCTCTCCCACAGTGTTCTAGATGACAGAAGAAGACAAAAATAAGACAAGTTTTAAGTCTCATGCACCCTAAAAGTCATGCAAGTTTGCCATGCTACTACTGAAAGACATGCATGTTTGTGGGCAGTATGGAGGGAGAGGCACTTAATCCAAAATTTTTGAAAAGCAAAGTATTAGGAAAAACTCCTGAAAACCTAAAGTTCTTACGTACTATGCAACAGTATCACTAAGGTTCATGTTAAGTACCAGAGAACGGAGAAACAAGGTATTTACCAATAGACAGTCGTGCTTATTCTTAAGATTGACACGTAAGACCTAAACTTCGATGTTGTGCCCCAAATGCACAACCCTGAGCTGCCCTGCTCTCACCAGGTACCTCGCACCCACCCCGTCTCGTGAGAAAGGCTTCTCAGCTGGCCAGTGCCGCTGTCAGCTGGACCACTGCGCTCACCTGGCCCTCCGCCTCAGGGTTTCGCCTGCTGCCTGCCTGTCAGCAGGATTACTCAGCCACGCTAGTCACATTCTTTCAGTGGAAATGGGGGTTGCCGCATTCTCTTGCTACCTCAGAGCTGGCCTCCCACATGACCTGCTGGTTCACTGTGCTCCCAGGAACAACCCCACGTGACCCCACACGCTGGGCCATGCCCTGGTCTTCCCCTGGGCTTTGAGTGTATGTGACTAATACACTGCTGCCAACCTCAAAAAAAAAAAAAAGAGAGAGACTGTTTAAGTCACAAAGTATACCAGAATATCCAGAGGAATCAGTAGGAAAATTATACGAAGAGATAAAACTAAAAAATACTGTAAACAAATATGTTCAAGTAACCCACAGGTAGAAAAGAAAAACAAAACACAAAAAACCAAAAAAACAGAGATACAAGAACTACTGGGAAAAAACTAAGAACAAAGGAAAAAATAGCAGACTTAAGCCCTAAAATATCTATAATTGCCTTAGATGTAAATGGTCTAAATTAACAAATCAAAAGACAGAGATAAGCAGAGTGGACTAAAAAAACATGACTGAAACTATAGTCACCTAAAGGCTAAAAGGCAAGGGGATGATATATTCAAAGTGCTGAAAGAAAAAAACAAAAAAACCCAATCTGTCAACCATGAATCCTTTATACAATAAAACTACCTTCCTAAATTCCCAGATAAATAAAAATGAGAGAACTGCTAGCAGATCTGACTCACAAGACATACTAAAGGAAGTGCTTCAAACTGAAAGCAAGTTGAAACCAGATGAAAAATGAGATGAAAAACTGAATCCACACAGGTAAGGGTAATGATATAATTATAAAAGACAGTATAAAAGCATATTATCTCTTCTTCTCTTGACTGATAAAAAAACACAACCACATAGAACAATATGTATATAATTGTATTGTACTGTTACACCTATAAAAAAATAGAGAAATATAATAATACATTTGACAACACGAAGGAGGGGGCTATGAGCTAAGTTGTACTCGAGTTAGGAAGTAGCACCAGTTGGTAAACTGAATCCACAGGAAGAAATGAAGAATCAGAAGGTAAACGTTTTTATATATATTTACTTATTCTAGGAAAAGTAGTGGGGATTGAACCTGGGACTCTATACATAGGAAGAAGGTGCTCGAACCACTGAGCTATACCCATTCCCAGAAGGTAAACATTTCTAAAATTACACACAAACACATACACACACACACACACACACACACACGCTTGCTCTCCTTTGTTTTCTGAGCTCCTTTAAAAGACATAGAACTTTATAAAGTAATAATTATAACAATGTATTATTAGATTTATAACATATAGATATGTAATATGTATAATAATGCGCAATAAAAGGAAAGAGGGAATAGAGCTATATAGGAATATCTATATATCACTGGAGTTAAGTTAGTAGGAATCTGAAACAGATTTTGATTAGTTAAACTCTGGTAAGCAGAGAGTAACCACTAAGGAAATAACTAAAAAAAAAAAGTGAAAAAAACAAACAAACATTAAAGGACTTAAAATACAACACTAGAACAAAATGCCAAAGAAATAAATGAGGAATAGAGGATCAAAAAAGACATGCAAAAAATAGAAAAAGTAAAATGGCAGAAATAAATCCAACTATATCAATTTTCTATGCTAGTGTTTATGGCATTGGTTTAAAATGTTCACTTTGTAACTACTTTTTGCAGATATACAGAAATACAATAGATTCTTCCATATTGATCTTGCTAAATGAACTTCCTAATTCTGATAATTTACTTGTAAATTCATTCAGATTTTTTAATATAAACAGTTTGCTAAAATCAGGTTTTGTTTTGTTTTCTTTTTCTCCATTTCTTAACCTTCCATTTTATTCTGGCTTTATGACACTGGCTGGTAACTCAAATATAATACTGACCACAAATTATGGTAGAACGGCATCCTCCAATTGTTCTTGCTCTTAGTGGAAACTTTTACAACATCACCATTAAGTTTAATGCTTGCTGTAGATTGTTTTTGGAATACTCTTTATCAGAATAAAAGATTTCCCTATTATTCCTAATCTGAATGGGTGCTGAAATTTATCAACTGCTTTACTGCATTTATTGAGATATTTATGTTTTGTTCTCCTTTATCCTATTAATGTTGCAAAGTATATCAACTGATTTTCAAATTTAAACATTTATTCATTTCTGGAATAAATCCAGCCAACTATGATGCATTACAGCTTTCATAAAATATAGGCTTCTGTTAACTTATAAATTGTTCAAGATTTTTACACCAAATTACAATACTTACCTATAATTTTCCTTTCTTGTAATGTCCTTAACCATTTCATGGTGCTGTCATTAAACAATTTTGTATGTATTCCCACTTTCTCTATGTTTCAGCAAAGTTTCTGTATCTGTCGTATTATTTCTTTTTTAAATATTGGGAGAACTTAGAGAAGTGTTGGGTTTATAGTAGGATAAAGACATTTCCGTGTATTCAAATTTTACTAGGAATTTTTTTTTCTTTTTTTAATTTTGTTTTTTGTGTATTTTTTTATCTTTTTTTGTCTTGTTTTATTTTGGAATTTTTCTTTTTAGATCATGAATGGATGTTGACTTTTATCAAATGCTTCAAATATTTTTTCTTCTTCTTTGGTTGAACTAATCATGCTTTGTCCTGTAATCTGTTGATATGGTGAATAACCATAGATTTTTCTAATATTAAACTACCTTTGTTAAGTTATCCAGGATATGGGGTGCACATGTAGCTCAAGTGGTCAAGTGCCTACTTTCCACATATGAGGTCCTGGTTTCAATCTCTGGTACCTCCTAAAAAAAAACCAACAAATGAAAAAAATAACTCTCACTGGGGGGCAGATGTAGCTCAGTGGCTGAGGGCCTGCTTTCCATATATGAGGTCCAAAAACTCTAGTTTGTCATACACTATTACCCATTTTTAAAAACTGTTGTAGTTGGTCTAGTAATAATTTAGGATTTCTTACAATGGGTTTTGGTATCAATGTTGTATCAATGGAATATTCCCTGTTTCTCTTCTCTCAGAGTTTATAAACTGTACCAAGTATGCCTCGAAAGAATGGGAGAATTACTAATAAAATTATCTAGGGTTGATGTGGTAAGATTTTCTAAAAACAATGCATCTTTAATAATTTTAGGTCTATTAAAACTATTTCTTCTAGAGTTCATTTTGATGGGTTATATTTTTCTGGGAATTTTTCCAATACCTATATTTTCATTGATAGTCTTCTAAAATTTCATTTAAATACCTATTTCTAAATCTTGGTCCCTTTTATCATTTATCATGTTTATTCATGCTTCATTTTTTTAAATCTTGATCAGTACCCTTAGAGGTGTGTGTTCTATTATCTTTTCAAAGGTCCACTTGACTGTGTTGACCTTCTCTATTTTACCCTGGTTCTTACCTGTAAGATCTCCTTTGTTCTATTCTTTGGGTTTCTTTTATTGTCCTTAAGTTAGCCATGTCAACTCTTAATGTTTAGCCTCTCTTCTTTTCCTATTAATGCATTTAAAGCTGCAAAGTTTCCCTAAAGCCTACAAGCAATCATCCATGGGCTTTGATACGGAGTAGTGGGTATTTTAAAATTTCCTTTAATGATTCTCTGATTCATTTAAAGTGTATGTTTTATGACCCAAAAATAAGGAGTCTTAAAAAAATTATCTTTAAGTTCGATCTATGTTGCTTTTTTTTGGAGAGGTTTTTTTTTCTTTCCCCTTCCCCATCCGCACCCCCACTGCCTGCTCTCTGTGTCCATTTGCTGTGTGTTCTTCTGTGTCCACTTATATTCTTGTCAGCGGCACCGGGAATCTGTGTTTCTTTTTGTTGCATCATCTTGCTGTGTCAGCTCTCCATGTTTGCGGAGCCACTCTTGGGAAGGCTGCGCATTTTTTGCACTGGGCGGCTCTCCCTCTGAGGCGCACTCCTTGCATGTGGGGCTCCCCTACACAGGGGACACCCGTGTGGCACGGCACTCCTGGCGCGCAGCAGCACTGCGCATGGGCCAGCTCCACACGGGTCAGGAGGCCCTGGGCTTGAACCCTGGACCTCCCATATGGTAGGCGGATGCTCTATCCATTGGGCCAAATCTGCTACCCTATGTTACTTTTTTATTGTGATCAAATATACCTTTTCTTTGGAATTTGTTGAGACTTGGTACCTTGGCCTAATATGTGATGAATCTTTCAATGTTCCGTATGTTTAACAAGAACATGTCATCTCTAATTGTCAGAGAAAGTATTCAATTTTTATGCCCATGAGATCAAAATTGGTAACTGTGTATACAAACCTTCTATATTTGGCTGTCTGCCTGCCTGGTTCATCATTAAAGAGATGTTAAAATATATTCCTGCCAGAGCAGATTTATTAATTTCTCCTTGTAGGCTATGAATTTGTGCTTTATGTATTATAAGGCTATTTTATTAAGTGCACGAACATTTAGAACTGAGTCTTTTATTATTAGATAATGACCCTCTTTCTTCAGTAATGCTTTTGCATAAAATTAATTTGTTCTTTGGTTATCTGTCCAAATATTGTTTTCCTTTCTTTTAACTTTTGCTTTTCCTTACACTTTTACCACTTGTCTGAAAACATTAAGGTTTTTAATTTTTATATAAATGATGTCTTATTAAACTTTTCTTCTGTGATTTACTTCTTTTCTTCTTTATATTTCGAAATCCATTCACGCTGATGTACCTGTACTGTCACTGCCGTTTAGCATTCAATTTTAAGAACAATTCACAATTACCCATTCTACTACTGATAAACTTCCTGTGTTACATCCAGTCAATTCCTTTATTTTGTTGGTCAAAACCATGCCATGAAATTCTTGTACATGTTTCTGCTCTTCATGAAGATGTGCAAACCTATCTTTGGGGAACAGAAATAGTGAAACTGCTGGATGGCTGAATACATGCATGCTCAAATTGCTTGGTAATACTCAAATAGGTTTTACAAAGAGGTGTGACAACTTCCATCCTCACCAACAGCAACTGAGAATTCCTGACCCATCCCTATACTTGCGAAGTGGTAAGACTTTTTAATATGGGAAGAAATTAGATCTTCATTACATGAAGCTATTTCATTTGTGAAAACAGAAGGTCTACCCATTCGTTAAGGACATCTTTAATGTCTTCCAAAGACATTTGAAACTTATATCCATACATGTATTACACAGTTTTATTTGGACACCTTTTGAATCACTTTATGCTTTTTGTTATTATTCTACTTGTTTTTAGTATTAAATTTCCCAAGTGTTGCTAGCACACAGAAATGTGTAAGAAACTTTCGTATAATCCTAAACATTTTCTTGTAGGTTCCTTTGGGTTTTCTATGTAAACAGTTATCTGATCTGTTTTATTTTTTTAAATTATTTTTTAATTTTTTAAAGATTTTTAAAAAAATTTCTTCCCTCTACGTCTATCAGTTGAGCCAAATCCACTTCCCTGCTGTGTGTTAAGAATAGCTCACTTATTCCCACTGGTGTTTTCTCTCATTCCGGTGATTCCGGGTTTCCGGGCTGTACTTAGGGATGATGCCCAGCTTATGATTGTGACAGCTAGCTGATGCGGGCTTCTTCTGCAGGTCCATCACAGGCTTCCTCAAAAGGCGTGTATCTTGAGTGAATGGTTCACCCGGGGCCAAGAGGACCGGCATGCTAACAGGGCTTTAATGTGTACTTAAGCTGCTGTGAAGGCGGTCTCTATTACTTGGTCTGTTTTCTACTTGAAGAGAAGGGAGCTGTGTTATCATCTTAATGTGCAACCTGCCATTTACTAAGCTCTTCATTTTAGCAGTCATACCTACTAATATTTTCTCTTCCTATAGTTGTTTCTCTTGTGTTTCTTGTCTTAATGGCGAAAGCATCCATAATAGCTGTTAACTAACAATGCCTTTCGAAGGTACCTTGACCTTCTTCCAGGCTGTAGCTAGGACTTCCCTAAATTCTATTACTAAAAACTATATTGGATTGTTTTAGGCATCTTTTATCATTTTATTTCTAGATCACTATGAATTAATAGGAATCTAAATCATGAATAAATAAACCAGGGAGGAATTTTACCTCTCAGTAATGCATTTTTATTACAGTCTTGGATTTGTCTTTTATTTAGTATATTTTGGTATAAAGGGTTTTTTTTTTTAATTTTTAAAGGCACTAGGACAGGGGATTGAACCCAGGACCGCGTATGTGGGGAGCTGGCACTCAGTCCCTGAGCCACATCAGCTCCCCTGAAGTGGTTTTTTCCCATCTGTCTGCTTGCTGTTTGTTGTTTTAGGAGGCATGGGGGACTGAACCTGGGACCTTCCATGTGAGAAGCAGATGTTCAACAGCTGGAGCCACATCTCCTTCCCAAGAGTTTATTAAAAAAATAATAATAAGGATGAATAGAATTTGGGGCAAATAAGTGTTAGGGTGGAACAGTTTGTAGTAAAGTTCTTTAGAATAGCACAGTGGTGTTATAAAGGCAGTTTAAAAAAAAGTTAAGCCTGTAAAAAATTCAAAGTAACACAAGTATGTAACTTAAATCTCCAAGAGTTTTGTTGTTGTTGTTGTTGTTGTTGTTGCTGTTGCTGTTGCTGTTGAGGTACCGGGGCCCAGGGATTGAACCTGGGACCTCCCATGTGGGAAGCCTGCACTCAACCATTTGAGCCACATCCACTCCCCTAAATCCCCAAGAGTTTAATATTTTGATAATTCTGATAACACTATGTATATTAGAAAATAAAAATTAAATTGTGTGACAGTTTTCTAGAGTAGAGAGTCTGGAAAATTCTAATTATGAATTCAATATTCTGTTATAATACACACATATATACACATAAACATGTCTATAAATACCATGATCATTTCTGATTTAATGTGATTTACTACGTTCAAAGAGAAAGAAAGACTCGCACGCGTACCTGTCTTGTCAGTTAATAAATACGCCAAACGTCCCAGCTCCTCCGGGATGGTGCTGGTTCGCACGACTGTTCCAGGAATATTTCCATCTTTCATGATCATCCATCCATAGGCAGCTTTGCCCATGTCCAAGTTTACACGCAAACTGCCAAATAGAAACCCATCACAGCAATTAGTGTGATCTAAAACCACGCAATATTTACACATGCAAGTTTTACATACAGATTTATGTGAATTACCTTTATGTCTATATAAAAATAGATAATATTAGATTCTAGACTTTAAAGTAAATGGATTTGTTGACATTTAAGTCAACAAATGTTTTATGCCCCTGGATGGTGTTTGTAGCTGATAGTCAAATGAGTAACCCACAGATAGGTTTTGTCCTGAATCAGAGTTCATAACCTAAGATGGAATAGAAAAAAGTACAATGTTGTAATTGCCACATGAAGGTACAAAGCAGCATTGGGGACTTAGAAGAGAGAGGGATTACATCTATATGAGAAAGCCAGGCAGTTTTTTCTTGAACAGCTACTTGAAAAGGGCATCTGGCAGGCACGGATCCTCTTTCCAGTTGTGTTCATGTTTACCAAGAGCCAGCTGTATTTGCTCTCAAACTTATGTCAGATACTTACTCATATACTATATAATTTAGTGAACTGTGACTATTAACTAAAATCAAGAGATCAGTTTTTCCATTTCAATGAAACAATGTTTTGAAATTTGCGACAATGATCAATTGTTCTTAAAAATCTATTCTTTAATGAGGTATGCACAAGACATAAAAGACCAGAAGGAATTTTAAAATCTCTAAGGATTCTCACTCTGAAATATGTACATATCTTTTCCTGTCTCTCCACTATAAGGAAGTACAAAGTGGAAATTATAAACAATAAATGATGAATATACCTTTTATGAGGAAAACAATGTGGATCTTCAAACTACACTCAAAGAAAAGACCTTGGCTCCAGAACACAAGATTGGTGGGCGAATGTATCTTTCTACACATTTGTACATGTTAAGTCAAAACAGCATGGCTGAGGTATATACGTTCAATTTCTAAAAACCTGTTCTCCCGTTTACCGGTTACCCGCAGCCCCGCTTGTGTGGGCTGCCCAGCGCAGGCATGGGCAAGCAGCAGCAGGTGGACTGTTCTGTGTAGCAGAGCTGGACCGGCTCTTGGGTTCTGCGTGGCCCTTTATTGTCAGAGTTCTCTGAGCAAGGGTCTGCCCTCCTCAGTCTGAGGCATTCACTGTCTCCAGGAAACAGGGTACCAGAGACCTGAGACTGAAGTTTCTCCCCAGGCTCACAAATTCAGTCCAGACTAGCTGGCCTCTGAAAAGCCGGGTGCCCCGTGCCCCGGGGAGCTCTGGGACGATTTTCCTGGCCGCCCCCGTGTCTCTGAAGTCTTGCCATAGAGACTGATTCTATGTGCTTTCCTTTCCCGCCACCCTTGGCCACTGCCCTAAGGCAATCTCTTTGGCCCATGCTCTTGGCACCTCATACATCTCTCTGTTTATTCTTTGGACCAATTTTTCTCTGATTCCCTCTCTCAAATTTTCTACTTGTGGAACCCAGCTTCCACAGTCGAGCACCTTCTCTGCATTCGGCCTCGCTGTCGGGGCTGGGCCTGGGGGCCTTGCACAGGCTGCTCCGAGGGAGGAGGGACCCTCCCCAGAGCCAGGCCCTGTCCAGGCCTCAGGCTGCGTGCTCCCTGCTGGTGCCACACCAGGAACGCGCACACTCCAACTCCAATCCTTATTTTGGGGTGCCCTTATTCCTCTCAACATGGCCAAAATTACAGCACTTCGGCTTAGTCTGCCTCTCTTTTCGGTTTTGCCATCCCACCAGGTCACTTTATCATTCATCTGAACAAGTCCTTGATTCTAAATTTCCTTTCTGATGCCCTTATCTTCACAAAGCTAGCACTTTGCTTATCCCTCTCCCCTTATCTACACTCAATGTCCACACATACAGAATCACTTTTTGACCCCAAGTTTCTATTATGCCATTTTTCTCATTAATTCACTCCACTCTGACTGCTTTTAGCAACTTTGTCATGGAGCTCCCACCAAGCAATGCAGAGCAACGGGACCCTCACCATAGCAAGCACCTCTGCCCGTCGGTGAAACACCGCCTGGTAAGACCCTGACCCAGCTATGCGCTGCAGGGACCACCACCTGAACCCCAGCAAGCCCGTCTGGGGGCCATTCTAGGACCCTGATGCGCAGACCCGACCTGCCATCCGGGGCAAACCAAAGCTGAGGCACGCGCCAGGTTGGATGGAGCGGCTTTCATCTTAGTGACCCTGCTGGCTGAGGCCTCAGGGCCTGGCCGGCCCCCGCCCCTCTCCTGCCCCTCCATGCCCCTCCTCCGCCCGGCCCCGCCCCCTCTATCGCTGCCATCCAAATGCCGCAGCTGGAAGAAAGCCCACAAGGCAGGACTAGCTGAAAATAGAGGGAGGTGAGGGAACTGGAGGCAACTGAGTTCCTGAACGCGGCAGCCCTGGCGTCCAGGGAGGGCAGGACAGCAGGACGGCAAAGGCAGATAGGAAAGAGTGAGAGGGGTTCGGTGGCCAGGATTAGACCAAGAGCAGGTCAGGAGGAGAGAGGAAGAGACATGGGAATGCAGGCAGATGAAACTACCTGCTTAGTGCACTGTGAGCTTCAAGAAGGCAGGGCGTTACGTGTCAGGTAACTAAAGGGTGAAGACTGAACAGCTAATTGGAACAGCAGGGCAGAAATCAAAGACAAACTGCCACCCCACCCCACCCCAAGGAGATTTATTTGGGAAGCTGTATGTATGGGATGTCTCTCTCACTCTGATTACAGACAGTCCGAAAGATTGGACTCTGGGCAGGATAGCTTGCCCGTCCTCTTCATCAAGTACTGGCAGAGTGTGTACGCTGTGCCTTGCGCCAGGCTAGCTGGTGAATGCCGACTTCTGGAAGCGAGTGTCGAGACTGTTTAAGCGACTACAGTAATTTTAGAGATAAAGGACATGCAGACATAGAGAATTTGTCCAGGATAGCTGATTCTAACACCAGAACCACTGCACACACTTCCTTACGGTGCCCGGCTATCTTCCTGCTGTCCTGGGATAGGGCCCCCTCCACCCACGGGGAACTCTTTGCATCACAGGAAATGGGGATAGAAAGTTAAAGTCCCATATTCCCTAACTCACTTTACACTCCAAAATTCATTCTCTACTGAAGATGATTTTACAACACACTTTCCAAAAAGTACATTAAAAATAGTTAATAAAAACTATGGAGACAAAGATCTTAAAGACTGCTACAAAACCATAACGTACTTTCAAGTGT
The DNA here is from genome assembly GCF_030445035.2 of Dasypus novemcinctus. Classification (NCBI taxonomy): domain Eukaryota; kingdom Metazoa; phylum Chordata; class Mammalia; order Cingulata; family Dasypodidae; genus Dasypus; species Dasypus novemcinctus. The sequence goes on along the minus strand of NC_080688.1, from coordinate 96,100,514 downwards.
TTAGAATGTTCTCAAATACTTACGCAGTTCCTACTATGCTTCTCTCAGCACTGTTCAAGGCGGCACAAACTAAATGCTCGTCCCCTGCGCGACAAGCTCATTCACTTATGCCGTCTATGCAGCATCCCTGTGCACCCTGAAGTCTGAGTTCTGAGCCACGTGAGGAGGTGCTCGGCTCCCAAGGCTGAGCTGCTCTGCAGCAGGATCATCGTACTCCTCATGCAGAAGCTCAACAAATACGCAGAGGACCTTAAGATCCTTCAGAGTGTGCCAACTTCATAGGCGCAAAATGACAGACCTCTAATTAGTAGAGGATATTATTCACAGCTTCAAAACTGTTTCTAATTTAAAAACCTTCTTTCACCCAAAACAAACTTTAATGAACAAGGTAACCTGTTATTTTGAATAGTGATTACAACAGTAGTGACTTTATAAGCAGTTCTCATTCTACGGTTGAGTCTTCAGTGAGAATACCTTTTTTAAAGAACTGGAGAAACAACAATAAACAAAGTCTTCTCCTTCTCGTGCACACTATTCTTCAGAGTCATAAGGACACGACAGCATCTGATTTTAATCTATTTACTATGAGACTGGTAAAAATATCTTCCAATACACTAAGGAAGCAATGTTAAATTCAGTGGACATTTCTGAAGAAATGCAGAGTATAGGAGATTAAGTATTCCCTGAAGTTGGAGTTTCCAGATGTTGTGCTTTAAAGGCCACTGGGAAGTGGCATTAAGAAACCCCAGCTCTGTTCTAAAAGATGAAATATCACACACATCAGCGCGAAGAGCAAAACAAGACGTGCTGCAGCTGCCGTCAGGGCGTCGGCGCTTGTGCCCTCCAGTCCCGAGCAATTCTGCCCGCCCTGGCCTGCCTTGCGCCACGCGCCTGTGTGGCCCTGGGCCTGTCAGTGCCTTCCCAGCCTCTTCATCCAAGCAGTTATACTGCCAAAGGAATGACATCTACATTTTCCAAA